>NC_057798.1:224551711-224571542 GCF_018294505.1 Triticum aestivum
CCCCGACCCCGACACCACACCCCGACACCACACCCCGACACCTCAACCCTGACTCCAAACCCCGACACCCCGACCCCCTGACCCCGTGAGCCCGTTATTGATTATAGTGATGATGATGATTATGCATTTATTGATGATACTGATCGAGATTATTATTGTACTTGATGATGATGATTATGCATTTATACGTAGTGTTAGGTATTCAATTTTTTATGCTGTACTTGATGATGATACACTTAAGTGATATACATATTATTATTCATGTCGGTATTTTTTGCCGTTGTACTAATTTCGTTTACTCTTTGTCATGGCAGGTGTTGAAAGATGGTGGGCGCTGGTCAGGAGCGCTCCGAGGACCCTTCTTCGTCGGTGCGTGCGACGAGGTCTTCCATTCCACACGCACCTCTCCGCCGAGCGTTGCTGGACAGTATGGCGACACCGCCGTGCCCTTCTTCATCGACCGCGGTGCCGAGCAGGGGACGAGGTAAGAAGAAGAGAGGAGCTGGAGCACGTGGTCGCGGGAGAGGAGGTAGGGTGACTGCGAGGGCGCCTTCCTCGCCGCCACCCCCAGTTGTTTCACCCGTGCACGTGACTGCTAGGGTGGAATCGTCCGAGGAGGAGGCTACATGGACTCCGGTCCACGGGCCTTCGGGCCACGAGATTTTGGCCCACGAGACCCCGGAGGAACACATGTCTAGATGGGGTACCTGGCCGGATCAGCCTGAGGGGCCGAGTGGCCATGCTGATGATGGCGGGGAGCCGACTGATATTGACGAGGAGGGGGGCACCATCTACCAGCGTGGTGCTACACGGCTCCCGGACGTGCCTGCGAACCACGAGCAGAGGTGGTTGATTTTCCCTGATGGGGAGAGGTAAGTGCATTTAATCTTTTTGTACCCTTCTGCATTCACGTTTCTTCAATTATCTAATGCGTTGGCCTTGTCATGCAGCAGGGGTTGGGACCACCATCATAGTGTCCGCCGGCCCAACTTCGTCCTTGGAGTTCTTTGTCGGCAACACTTCCCGATGTTTGTTACGTTGCCTGGTGAGGGTCGGCTTCCAGAGCTTGGATTGAGTTGGGAGCACTACTTGGCTGCCTCGGCCCCGCCGGGTGAGATTATCGACGGTGTCTTGTGCAAGACGAGGGCAGACGTGGTGATTAGAAAGTTCTGGGTAATTTCTCCTTTACACAATTAAAAATCTTCAACTAGCTAGTTATTAATTGTACTAATCAATATTGTCTCATTTGATTGCAGACATTCTACAAGTGTGAGGAGGGATACGAGGAGGAGGCGGCAAATGTTATCGATAACGTCTGCAAGCGCCTACTACAGAACTTACGGCACGAGGCTTGGGTGCAGGCCGTTCGAGACTACTACACCGCGCGTGGTATCAAGAAGACCAAGCCAGCGTGCCGCGAGAAGTTCTTGAGTAAGGATGAGTACATGAAGGTAATTCTTAAGGCCTTCTACTTTACTTCCTTCATTTAGTAATTCATAGCCGTACCACTCAAGTTTCTATTTCCTAACTTAGGACCCTCCGAGATGGTGTGCGGATCGGATGGATTGTTGGGAGGTGTTGGTCAATGAGTGGTGCTCAAAAGAATGGCGAGCCCTCCACAACGAGGCCAAGGACAAACGTGCCCAAATGGAAGGTGTGTCACACCATCAAGGCAGCTCCAACTTATATCAGTACGGGCGGAACTGGGTATGTGGTTTGCTTCATGATTCATGCAATTCGTTCATCATGCTAGCTTTCAGCCCTTTAATTACTAATTTACTTTGTTTCTCTCTTTCAGACACGCTACAATAAGGCGGATAAGGTGCCAGAGGTGTACGACCTGTATGCCATGGCCCACACTGGCTCTTACAAGAAAGTCAAGGCATTCTCTGCATCTGACCTCGATGATCCAAAAAACTTCACCAGCATCTCCTCCCACGACAAGCTCGTGAAATATAGAGATGAGGGGAAGGCGAGGAAAGGGGAGGACTTTAATCCGAGCTAGGGTCCCATTGATACCGAGCTGCTGATGATATATGGTGGCGGGAGGTCCCATGGCTCCATAGCCATGGGAGATGGACTTATCCGTTGTCCTAGCACTCTCCCGGAGATCAAGGCGCGCCAGTCGAGCTCCGCTCCTGAGACAAGGGCTCGTGAACGGCTAGTCCAACTCGCCTTCAAGGTTAGTTATACGTACTCAATTATCTTTCTCCATTACATTGTGTGCGCTTCCATCAATGATTACAAATGGTAACGAGGAGTGGTGTTGCAAGCTGCTATACAAAGTGAGAGAGATAGAATGGAGAAACTTCTGGCGGAGGCGGCGGAGAGGCAGCGGGAGTTGGAGGAGAGGACGACAAAAATGTTGGAGGAGGAGAGGGCACGGAATGACATGCAGGCAAGGGCCATGTATGAGCTCCTTGTGGTAAGGTTTTTCTACACATTAGCCAAAACATTCATGTAGTGTTTGTCTCATTACTAACTAGTATGATTGAGTCGTCAAAACCAAACGTGCAGTCTGTGTGCGAGAATTCCGGTCAGACTGCTCCGCCGATGCCAGTGATTGCTCCTGGGACCACGGTGAGTTTAATTTGAATGGACATTACTTGCTAGTCTTAACATTTGAGTGTCATCATGCTAATGAGACATTGGAAATGATCTTTGGTGCAGCGTAACTCCAGACAAGCATCGCACGATCCTTCTCCACCTACCGGCATGAGCCACCCCACTACAACACCTCCATGATCACGGTAAGTGTCTCTAGTGTTTTGCTTAACAAATGCATAAAGACCTAGACTTAGCTTTATTTCCTCCAATATGCTTACCATAATGACTTAGAGTTAGCTTCTTTTCCTCCAAAATGACTTAATAAGCTTACTAACCTCCAAAACCATCCATCTTACGTAGGTTAGCTCTAAAATGATGCATTTTACCCAAGTTGGCTCTAAAATGACCCATTTTACCTAGATTAGCTCATAAACGATCCATTTCACCTAGGTTAGCTCCAAAATGACCCATCTTACCTAGGTTAGCTCCAAAATGACCCATTTTATGTAGATTAGCTCATAAACGATCCATTTCACCTAAATTAGCTCTTAAATGATCCATTTCACCTTAGTTAGCTCATAAACGATCCATTTCACCTAAATTAGCTCTTAAATGATCCATTTCACCTTAGTTAGCTAAAAAACAATCCATTTCACCTTACTTAGCTCATAAACGACCCATTTCAACTAAGTTAGCTCATAAATGATCCATTTCACCTAAGTTAGCTCAAAAATGATACATTTCAACTTAGTTAGCTAAAAAACGATCCATTTCACCTTAGTTAGCTCATAAACGACCCATTTGAACTAAGTTAGCTCATAGATGATCCATTTCACCATAGTTAGCTCATAAACGACCCATTTCAACTTAGTTAGCTCATATATGATCCATTTCACCTAAGTTAGCTCATAAATGACATATACTTCTTGTTCTAGTGTTCTTCTTCTAGTCACCTATTTCTAACTTTCTTAATTGCCATTTTGCAGATTTCATTCACTTCATGAAAGGTAGCTTGCTATGATGGAGTGCTTGTTTTTTCTTTGATGAAACTTTGCATTGTATCTAGCTTGCTATGATGGAACTTGCTATCTTGATCAAACTTTGCATTGTAATATGTATATGGATGGAACAATGTGTATGGATGGAACTTGCTTATGTATGAATGGATGAAACTTAATTATGTGCTGGATATATATGTGATATGTTTGCTGTTAAATAGCCCTGTGAAATATAGCTATATATGTCATATATATTTGCTGTGAAAATTGTTGGATTCAGAAAAAAACAAAAAAAGAGCCAATATACAGGCTCTTTGCCGTCTGCCACCGACGGCAACGACCTCTTTGCCGTCCGCTGCGGATGGCAAACATGACACGTGGCAGCCAACTGTGCTTCCTGGGAGCTGACCCATTTGGCCAGTTTGCCTACAGTGGCAGACGACAAAGAGTGGTGACGTCTAGCTGACATCATATGGCGGACGACAAAGGGCTGCCGTTAGCCACCTAACGGACTAACAGACAAATTTTTGCCGTCTGCTTTCTTTGCTGTCTGCTGCTGATGGCAAAGGACCCTTTGCCGTCAGCCGCTTAAAGCGGACGACAAAGTAGCTGTTTGCCGGATCTTACTTTGCCGTCCGCGGCGGACGGCAAAGACCTTTGCCGTCTGCCGTGGCAGACGGCAAAGTAGCTGATTCCTGTAGTGCTAGTATAACTTTTTACTCGTTTATCCAAATTAGATGAAACCAGCACCGAAATCTTCGTCTCGAAGCCCTCTTTCCAGTTAATCAACTTGAACATGATTTTGGTACTGTAAAATTTGACTTTCGTCCAGATTAGTAAACGATCTTGTTTCGTTCGTATTTTGAGTTTCGTTGCTCCGTTTGAGTTGAATCGTTTTGCAAATCGTAGCTAATCACATGTACTTACTGTTAAGATCTAATTCGCATGTTAATATTGTTGTTAGGTTTTGAGTCTTGCTAGTTTAAGCCGTTTGCTTGTTTTCGTGTTGGTTTTGGATCTTTTCTCGGTTTTTCTCGTGTTTCGTTTGAGTGATTGCTTATGTATGCTACTGTTTGTCTATGCTAGATTACCCAGAGTGCGAAGCTTGTTAATACGAATCTCTAGAGTTTGCAGATCGTCAGCAAGGCAAGTTACACTTTGATCATACTCTTTTATATCCAGTTTTACTATGCATTAGTTCTGCCCCACAAATGTTTGCATTAGTAGGATTGGGAACATGTGGTTTTGGATGTAGTGCTTGAGGTTGGATCCTAATACCTTTTGATCACCCTGGGAATATACGTTATGCTTATGATTGCTTAACCATGCTCATAGACTGGGATTGGATCATGATTCACACATGGAAGTTTGAGAGTTATTTTTAATTATGGACAACATTAAGGTGGCAACTTTAATACACATCTGGGTGGATTGGTTGAGGCACCTGGGGAACCCAGTGTTGCCTATTTTTGGAAATCCCGGGGTTTCCGTGTGATTATCCTATGGAATGCCACCCAGGCCCAAAGGGATCATAAGATTATTCATGCTAGAAACTTTCATGTGCAGCCACAAGCCATTATGGGCTCTGGCATAGTTGATTAAGTCGCGTGAGCTCTTGAAGAGGTAGACTAGCAGATGTAGAGGGTTGTAGGTAGTACTGTCTACCCGGAGTAGAGAGTTAATGCTTCAGAAAGGCTATGTCTCAATAATCCGATCATGGATGCGGTCGAGTCTTGTGGGGAAAAGTGCGCAAACCTCTGCAGAGTGTATAAACTAATCATGGTTAGCCGTGTCCCCGGTAATGGACGTCTTGAGTATCTAGTACTTGAACCTATTGATGTGATCTCAACACGTTACTTTAATTAATTATGATGTTGGGTTAATGATGATACTTTTAATTGGGATTTGAGTTGGGGTTACCTTCTCAAATAATGGGCAACATGCGAGTAGTTAAATAAATTTATTCCTTTGTTGTAGGGAAAAACTAGCTTTATGCAAAACCCTGAAACATACAACCTCCACCAGCCAAATATTGCATGTAGATATAGTTCTTGCATTATTATTGCTTTATAGTGTAACTATGCCAGCATATTCCATGTGCTGACCCGTTTCGGGCTGCAACGTCTTATGTTGCAGACTACTCAGACAACGAATAAGGTGTGATAGGTCGTTGTTTTGCACTCAGCTATGCCGCTGGAGTTGATGGACTCATTTACCTTTGAAGCTTCTGCAGTTATCTAGTTTAGATGGTCTTCAGCCATGAATTATTTATGTAATCATACTCTTTATGAGGACTCGATGTAATACGTGTGGGATTGAAACTCTGTTATAATTCCTCGAGTACTATGCGTGTCAGCATTACCGATCCAGGGATGACACTGATGCACAGAGACTTGACCGTTTGAGGTCTGGTCGCTACAAGATGATATCAGAGCACGCGCTGACTGTAGGACGCGACCACTAGAATGAGCCACAAGATTTCTCTTCTCTACTCATTTCTAATTCTCCTCTCTTTCTACTCTATAGATGGCGGATCCCAAGAACAAGTTCACTCAGCCGGATGACGACACCCCTTTCGAAAAGCATTTGAATGAAGTCACTAAGTATCCGAACATCAGATTACCAAGCTTCACGGGGACTTTCTCTACATCTGTACCGGAAGAGGAGCGCTGGAAGATCGAAGTCTGGATACCTGAGAGGACCTTTGCGCCAACAACGGAGCCTATTGATTTCTACCTGGATGCACCAAGATGGAGTATTGGAAAGAGCATGGCCGCACATATCACCTTTGGACGCATATGTGAGGTGTATCACAAGGAGCTGGAGAATACCGTCTACCAGATATGTGGCCGCCGAGATGACAAATGGGAGATGATTCGTACCAGGAGGGATGGATCAATTGCAGCTTACATTCAAGAGATGGGAGATCATATTCGTCGACATGAGAATCAACAAATTATCCACATGAAGAAGATCAAGAAACTGGTGAGGAGAAACAACGAGCTAGAAGAGGAGATCAAGTCTACACACGATGGATACAAGGAGGAGATTGCTATATTAGTAGAAAAGAATGACGACCTGACAAGGAAGTTAGGAGTATTCATGGGAGACCCCGCGCCAAAGAAGGACAATCAACCAGGAGACTACATCATCCTCGACGACACCAACTTCGACCGTGATACCGATGATGACTACGTTGATGAAGCTGGAGCAGATATTATGGAGTCTTCTTCTGATGAAAATTTCTAGACGACTACCATTGTAATTAGTAGTATTTTCCCTCCAAGTAGTTGCAACGATCGAGTTTGTAATGATAGGTTAGACCGCTCTTGTGTGACTTTTGTGCTATTGATTGAAGTGAAATTGATTGTGTGTGTCTCATGAGTCTTATGGGTAGTGAATCTCTCTTAGACCCCTATTCTATTCTGTTTTCTCACCCCTTCTAAACCCATCAGATGGCTCCGAGACATGACAATGGATTTTCCTTCCCACTGGAGCTCACTCAGTTGATCCAGCTGCAGAATACCTTGATGCAACTTTTAGTCCAGAATCAGAACCATGGTAACAACAACAACAACCCACCACCACCACCCTCTGTTGATCACCTAGCCCATTTCCTAAGGTTGAATCCGCTGGTGTTCTCTAGTAGCACCGAGCCGATTGTTGTAGATGATTGGCTCCGCAAGATTGGAAGAGAGCTGACCACTGCAGGATGCACAGATGCGGAGAGAGTGTGTTTTGCCGCACATCATCTTGATGGACCTGCAGCATCATGGTGGGAGAATTTCACAGCCACTTACCCCATTGACACTGTTACATGGGATCAGTTTTAGCAGGCTTTCCGCACTGCCCATATTTCAGCTGGAGCTATGAGCATGAAGAAGTGTGAGTTTCACAACTTGCGCCAAGGAGGACGTATAGTGGGCCAGTATGTGGATGAGTTTAGTAAGTTAGCATGCTATGCCCCTGATGACGTAGCTACAGATGCCGCTAAGCAGGAGAAATTTCTGGAAGGACTGAATGATGAGCTGAGCATGCAGTTGATGGTGGCAACATTCAACAACTACCAGGAGTTGTTAGACAAGGCTCTTATGATTGAAGGCAAGCAACAATAGATTGATAATCGCAAGAGGAAGTATGGACAGGGGAGGTACACTTCTGGAGCCCAGCAGAAGCCCCGCTATTCCCCATACTCGGGAGGACATACCCACAACCATGGAGGACACACGCACAACAGAGCAAGTTCGCACAACCATAGTGGCCCCAAGAATGGCAATGGGAATGGAGGAAGCAGCAGCCAGGACCGTTCCAACTCTTCAACACCAGCCAAGAGGGATTTGAGCCACGTTACCTGTTACAAGTGCCAGAAGACTGGACATTATGACAATGAATGTCCTGATGCAAAGAATGGAAATGGCAATGGGAGTTCTGCCAAGAAGCCCAACCCTTTCACCAAAGGTCAGGTGAACCACATCAGTGTGGAGGAGATTGAGGATCAACCCGATGCAGTTGTCGGTAAGTTTTTGATTAATGCATTTAACGCACTTGTTCTTTTTGATACTGGTGCATCGCATTCATACATATCAAGGGGATTTGTGGATAAGAATAAACTGCCAACTGCTACGTCTTGAGCTTGTGTTGGTTTTCCTTGAAGAGGAAAGGGTGATGCAGCAATAGTAGCGTAAGTATTTCCCTCAGTTTTTGAGAACCAAGGTATCAATCCAGTGGGAGGCTCCTCAAAAGTCCCATGCACCTACACAAACAAACAAAGAACTCGCAAACAACACAATAAAGGGGTTGTCAATCCCTTCACGGCCACTTGCGAAAGTGAGATCTGATAGAGATAGTATGATAAGATAAATATATTTTTGGTATTTTATAATATAGATTCAAAAAGTAAAGATGCAAATAAAAGTAGATTGAAAGCAAATATGATAAAAGATAGACCCGGGGCCATAGGTTTCACTAGTGGCTTCTCTCAAGATAGCATAAGTATTACGGTGGGTGAACAAATTACTGTCGAGCAATTGATAGAAAAGCGAATAATTATGAGATTATCTAGGCATGATCATATATATAGGCATCACGTTCGTGACAAGTAGACCGACTCCTGCCTGCATCTACTACTATTACTCCACACATCGACCGCTATCCAGCATGCATCTAGAGTATTAAGTTCATAAGAACAGAGTAACGCATTAAGAAAGATGACATGATGTAGAGGGATAAACTCAAGAAATATGATATAAACCCCATCTTTTTATCCTCGATGGCAACAATACAATACGTGCCTTGCAACCCTTTCTGTCACTGCGTAAGGACACACAAGATTGAACCCAAAGCTAAGCACTTCTCCCATGGCAAGAAAGATCAATCTAGTAGGCCAAACCAAACTGATAATTCGAAGAGACTTGCAAAGATAACTCAATCATACATAAAAGAATTCAGAGAAGATTCAAATATTTTTCATAGGTAAACTTGATCATAAACCCACAATTCATCGGATCTCGACAAACACACTGCAAAAAGAGTTTACATCGAATAGATCTCCACAAGAGAGGGGGAGAACATTGTATTGAGATCCAAAAAGAGAGAAGAAGCCATCTAGCTAATAACTATGGACCCAAAGGTATGTGGTAAACTACTAACATCTCATCAGAAGGGCTATGGTGTTGATGTAGAAGCCCTCCATGGTCGATTCCCCCTCCGACGGAGCGCCAACGAAGGCTCCAAGATGGGATCTCGCGGATACAGAAGGTTACGGCGGTGGAAATTGTTTTTCGTTGGCTCCCTAGATGTTTTTGTGGTACGTAGGTATATATAGGAGGAAGAAGTACGTCGGTGGCCACCTGAGGGGCCCAGGAGACAGGGGGGCGCGCCGTATAGGGGTGGGCGCGCCCTGCTATCTCCTGGCCGCCTCGTTCGCTTCTTGACTTGCACTCCAAGTTCTCCAGATCACGTTCGTTCCAAAAATCACGCTCCCGAAGGTTTCCTTCCGTTTGGACTCCGTTTGATATTCCTTTTCTTCGAAATACTGAAATAGGCAAAAAACAGCAATATGGGCTGGGCCTCCGGTTAGTAGGTTAGTCCCAAAAATGATATAAATGTGTAAAATAAAGCCCATAAACATCCAAAAGGGGTAATATAATAGCATGGAACAATAAAAATTATAGATACGTTGGAGACGTATCAAGCATCCCCAAGCTTAATTCCTGCTCGTCCTCGAGTAGGTAAATGATAAAAACAGAATTTTTGATGTGGAATGCTGCCTAGCATAATTCTCAATGTAATTTTCTTTATTGTGGCATGAATGTTCAGATCCAAATGATTCAAAATAAAAGTTCATATTGATAAAAGAAATAGTAACACTTCAAGCATACTAATAAAAGCAATCATGTCTTCTTAAAATAACATGGCTAAAGAAAGTTCATCCCTACAAAATCATATAGTTAGGCTATGCTTCATTTTCGTCACACAAAAATGTTCCCAAATTCTACACCCCCGATGACAAGCCAAGCAATTGTTTCGTACTTAAATAATCTCAAACTTTTTCATCCTTCACGCAATACATGAGCGTGAGCCATGGATATAGCACTATGGGTGGAATAGAATATGATGATGGGGATTGTGTGGAGAAGACAAAAAAAAGAGAAAGTCTCACATTGATGAGGATAATCAATGGGCTATGGAGATGCCCATCAATTGATGTCAACATGAGGAGTAGGGATTGCAATGCAACAGATGCACTAGAGCTATAAATGAATGAAAGCTCAACAAAAGAAAACTAGTGGGTGTGCATCCAACTTGCTTGCTCACGAAGACCTAGGGCATTTGAGGAAGCCCATCGTAGGAATATACAAGCCAAGTTCTATAATTAAAAATTCCCACTAGTATATGAAAATGACAACCTATGAGACTCACTATGAAAAACATGGTGCTACTTTGAAGCACAGTATATGAGACCCACTACATGAAGAACATGGTGCTACTTTGAAGCACAAGTGTGGAAAAAGAGATAGTAACATTGCCCCTTTTTATTTATTTTCTTTTTTCCCTTTATTTTTTCTTTTTTTCTTTCTTTTTCTTTGGCCTTTCTTTTTTTGGCCTTTCTTTTTTTTCTTTTTTTTCTTTTTTGGGAACAATGCTCTAATAGTGATGATCATCACACTTTTATTGATTACAACACATGAATTACAACTCGAAACTAGAACAAGATATGACTATATGAATGCCTCCGGCGGTGTACCGGGATGGTGCAATGAATCAAGAGTGACATGTATGAAAAATTATGCATGGTGGCTTTGCCACAAATACGATGTCAACTACATGATCATGCAATGGTAATATGACAAAAGTAATGTATGTCATGATGATGAACGCAATGGTGGAAAGTTGCATGGCAATATATCTCGGAATGGGTATGGAAATGCCATAATAGGTAGGTATGGTGGCTGTTTTGAGGAAGATATAAGGAGGTTTATGTGTGATAGATCATATCGTATCACGGGGTTTGGATGCACCGGAAAAGTTTGCACCAACTCTCAAGGTGAGAAGGGGCAATGCACGGTACCGAAGAGGCTAGCAATGGTGGAAAGGTAAAAGTGCGTATAATCCGTGGACTCAACAATAGTCATAAGAACTCATATACTTATTGCCAAAATTTAGAAGTCATAAAAAAGCAAGCACTACGCGCATGCTCCTAGAGGGATAGATTGGTAGGAAAAGACCATCGCTCGTCCCCGACCGCCACTCATAAGGATGCACAAGCCAGGTACACTTCATGTTTCAAATTTGTCACACAACCTTAACCATACGTGCATGCTACGGGACTTGCTAACTTCAACACAAGCATTCTTTAAATTCATAATCACCCAACTAGCATGACTTTAATATCACTACCTCCATATCTCAAAGTAATTATCAAGTATTAAATTGATCATAGCATCCAATTCACTTCCTATGATAGTTTTTATTATACCCAACTTGGATGCCTACTATTCTAGGACCAATTTTATAACCATAGCAAATACCATGATATTCTAAAAGACTCTCAAAACAATATAAGTGAAGCATGAGAGACTAGCAATTTCTACAAAATTAAGCCACCGCCGTGATCTAAAAGATATAAGTGAAGCACTAGAGCAAAAACTATCAAGCTCAAGAGATATAAGTGAAACATATAGAGTATTCTAGCAAATTCTAATCAAGTGGGCTTCTCCCAAAAGGTGTGTACAGCAAGGATGATTTTGGTAAACTAAAAATCAAAGACTAATATCATACACGACGCTCCAAGCAAAATACATATCATGTGGCGAATAAAAATATAGTTCCAAGTAAAGTTACCAATGAACGAAGACGAAAGAGGGGATGCCTTCCCGGGGCATCCCCAAGCTTAGGCTTTTGGCTATCCTTGAATATCTTGGGGTGCCATGGGCACCCCAAGCTTAGGCTCTTGCCACTCCTTATTCCATAGTCCATAAAAGCTTTACCCAAAACTTGAAAACTTCACAACACAAAACTCAACAGGAAATCTTATAAGCTCCGTTAGTGAAAGAAAACAAAACCACCACATAAGGTACTGTAATGAACTCATTCTTTATTTATTTTGGTGTTAAACCTACTGTATTCCAAGTTCTCTATGGTTCATACCACTTAATACGAGCCATAGATGCATCAAAATAAGCAAACAACACACGAAAGGCAGAATCTGTCAAAAACAGAATAGTCTGTAGCAATCTGTAACTAACGCAAACTTCTGGAACTCTAAAAATCCTACCAAAATAGGAAGTCCTGTAAAATTTGTCTATTGATCAGAATCAAAACGAATCAACGCAAAATCACGTTTCTGTGATTTAACAAAACTAAATTCGTGCACGCAAACTTTCTGTTTTTCAGCAGAATCAAATCAACTATTATTATAGGTTATCCTATAGGTTCTACTTGGCACAAACACTAATTAAAAGATAAAAACACATCTAAAAAGAAGGTAGATGCAAAATTTATTACTAAACAGAAACAAAAACAAAAAACACAAAGAAAATTGGGTTGCCTCCCAACTAGCACTATCGTTTAACGCCCCTAGCTAGGCATAAAAGCGAAGATAGATCTAAGTAGTGCCATCTTTGGCACTCGAATCCTCAATAGAGCACTTATAATTTTTAGGGGTTTCTCCCTTTTTAGCAATGATTAAACCTTTAGGTGAAAATTCAAGAAATTCTTTTGTAGCAAAAGGTTCCTTAACGATAGAGAGACAATTGGGATGAACACTTATGGATTTGAGATCTGGGTCTTCCTTACTAGAAGATTCACCCTTATTTTTAGGAACATAAATAAACTTGTCAGTTTTGGTGGGGTTTTTTGGAGTGTTTTTCATGGAAGAAAACGCGGAACCTAAGTTGGTAATAATATCCTCAAGTTTACCGATTCTTGCACAATCTAGATCTATTTTTTTCATTAACTATAGGTTCTTTCTCTTTAAGATTTTTCAAAGTAACTCCAACCCTAGATCCATATTGGGTAATGTGATTATGAATCTTTTTATACAAATTTTCAATCAACTCAATAGTAGCAACTTTATTTTCAATAATATCAAGCCGTTGCATCACATGTTCTAAAGTTAAAACCATTCCATTAACCAAAAGAGGTGGTGGGCCAAATAAATCTAACATAGCATTATAAGCATCAAACGAATGGCTACTCAAGAAATCCCCTCCGGTAACGGTATCAAGAGCGCATCTATTCCAAGGAGTAATGCCTACATAAAAATTGCAAAGAAGAATGGAAGTAGAAAGCTTCCTAGTAGATCTATTTTGAGCATTGCAAATTTTATGCCAAGCATCTTTTAAATTTTCTCCCTCCCTTTGCTTAAAATTGAGAACTTCATGTTCGGGAGTAATAACAAGGATAGGAGGACTAGCCATAATGACAAGGTAAACGATCTAACACGTGAGCAAACGGAAAAAGGCGAGCGAAAAAGAGAGAGAGAAGAGATTGGGAAAGAGAGGGCGAATAAAACGGCAAGGGTGAAGTGGGGGAGAGGAAAACGAGAGGCAAATAATGTAAATGCGAGGGAGATGAGTTTGTGATGGGTACTTGGTATGTCTTGACTTCAGCGAAGACCTCCCCGGCAACGGCGCCAGAAATCCTTCTTGCTACGTCTTGAGCTTGCGTTGGTTTTTCTTGAAGAGGAAAGGGTGATGCAGCAATAGTAGCGTAAGTATTTCCCTCAGTTTTTGAGAACCAAGGTATCAATATAGTAGGAGGCTCCTCAAAAGTCCCACGCACCTACACAAACAAACAAAGAACTCACAACCAACGCAATAAAGGGGTTGTCAATCCCTTCACGGCCACTTGCGAAAGTGAGATCTGATAGAGATAGCATGATAAGATAAATATATTTTTGGTATTTTATAATATAGATGCAAAAAGTAAAGATGCAAATAAAAGTAGATTGAAAGCTTATATGATAAAAGATAGACCCGGGGGCCATAGGTTTCACTAGTGGCTTCTCTTAAGATATCATAAGTATTACGGTGGGTGAACAAATTACTATCGAGCAATTGATAGAAAAGCGAATAATTATGACATTATCTAGGCATGATCATATATATAGGCATCACGTCCGTGACAAGTAGACCGACTCCTGCTTGTACTATTACTCCACACATCGACCGCTATCCAGCATGCATCTAGAGTATTAAGTTCATAAGAACAGAGTAACGCATTAAGAAAGATGACATGATGTAGAGGGATAAACTCAAGCAATATGATATAGGGTGTGTTTGGTTTGAGCCCCAACTTGCCCAACCAATTTTTTGGCATGACCAAAGCAAGGGCATGACCAAAAATTTGGTAAGTTATTGTTGTTTGGATCATAGCCATTGTACCAACCAAAATTTGGGCAAAACTGCTAGGCCCATTTGGTTTGTAGCCAACTGAGTTGGTAAAATGTTTGTCAACTTTGATTAATTATGATACGGTTTAATACAAACTAACAAAAAACAAGAAACATAGAAAACCTACTAGTTCCAATATGTCAAAAGAAAAATCTTGTTTTAATACGTGTACTCACATATGTCACCATGCAAATTTGATCTCCGTAGTACTGCATGGCTGTTGTTGGGCTGTACTAATCATGATTTACACGGCCAGTCACACATGATTAATTGATCCAACCAAAAACCACGTAACAGACGCGCGTCAGTGCGTGACTGTTTGGCTTCTATCAACGTTTTATTGCCATGTTTTAATCTGCCGCATTGATCTCATAATACAGGAAATAAAAAGGAAAAAGAAACGATACCACGTACGTAAAGAAGCCAGCCACAGAAAATTTGGCTAACGCTTAATTAGCCGATTAATCCGCCACAGTGCCACTTATCTTCTGCGCTTAAACAGGAAACAATGCACACGCACAGAAAGAGCCCCGTTGCCAAAATTTTGGCGCTCGTTTTCTGCGCCCTTGCCACGCCAATAAATTGGCGAATATAGAACGGGGGCGTTCAGGGCGAGCCGGGCGAGCCAAAATTTTGGCCTCGATCCAAACTACAGCCAAATCCCGTCGGTGTGCCAATTTTTTGGCTGGGCAAGTGTTGGTAGTAAACCAAACAGCCCCATAAACCCCATCTTTTTATCCTCGATGGCAACAATACAATACATGCCTTGCAACCCTTTCTGTCACTGGGTAAGGACACCGCAAGATTGAACCCAAAGCTAAGCACTTCTCCCATGGCAAGAAAGATCAATCTAGTAGGCCAAACCAAACTGAAGGTCTGTGGTAAACTACTCACAACTCATCGGAAGGGCTATGGTGTTGACGTAGAAGCCCTCCATGGTCGATTCACCCTCCGGCGTAGCGCCGGCGAAGGCTCCAAGATGGGATCTCGCAGATACAGAAGGTTACGATGGTGGAAATTGTTTTTCGTTGGCTCCCTGGATGTTTTCGGGGTACGTAGGTATATATAGGAGGAAGAAGTACATCGGTGGCCACCTGAGGGGCCCAGGAGACAGGGGGCGCACCCTATAGGGGTGGGCGCGCCCTTCTATCTCCTGACCGCCTTGTTCGCTTCTTGACTTGCACTCCAAGTTCTTCGGATCACGTTCGGACAAAAATCACGCTCCCAAAGGTTTCATTCCGTTTGGACTCCGTTTGATATTCCTTTTCTTCGAAATACTGAAATAGGCAAAAAAAAAACAGCAATACGGGCTAGGCCTCCGGTTAGTAGGTTAGTCCCAAATATGATATAAATGTGTAAAATAAAGCCCATAAACATCCAAAAGGGGTAATATAATAGCATGGAACAATAAAAAATTATAGATACGCTGGAGACGTATCACCAACCCAAGCCCTTAGGTCACCCATGTTAGTAAGCTTGCCAGGAGCAGAGTATATGGCCAGCCGATGGTGTGATCGGTTACCCTTAAGGATTGGTAAGTATGTGTTTCCCTCGGACCTAATAATTTTGGAGTCACAAGGATTGGATATAATATTAGGCATGTATTGGTTATCTAAGTATGGAGGGAACATTGGTTGTGTTAGTAAGTCGATATTCCTCACCACCCCAGAAGGAAGAAGGATCAAGTATGTATCCCGGCATGTGCCGAAGAGGACTCAAGTGAATTCCTTATCAGGAGTTGTACAGGAGGAAGTCCCAGTGGTGAAGGATTTCCCCGACGTATCTCCGGAGGAGCTGCCAGGCATGCCACCGGATCGAGACATTGGGTTTTTGGTTGAGCTATTGCCAGGCACCTGGCCAATATCAAAGAGACCGTATCGGATGCCCACATAGGATTTGGAGGAAATTAAGAAGCAAATTAAGGAGTTACTAGATAAAGGTTAAATACGACCATGTTCATCACCTTGGGGAGCCCGAGTGCTTCAAGTGGAGAAGAAGGATGGATCATTAAGGATGGTTGTTGATTATCGTGCGTTGAATGAGGTGACGATCAAGAACAAATACCCTTTGCCGATGATCAATGATTTGTTTGACCAGTTGCAAGGCGCTAAAGTTTTCTCTAAGATAGATATTCGACCAGGTTATCACCAGTTGAAGATTCGAGAGCAGGATATACCTAAGACAACTTTTACCACAAGGTACGAGCTATATGAGTATACCGTTATGTCATTTGGTATAACTAACGCACCTGCCTATTTCATGAGCATGATGAACAAAGTGTTTATGGAGTTTTTGGATAAGTTCGTCGTGGTGTTCATTGATGATATATTGGTCTACTCGAAGAACGAAGAGGAGCATAAGGAGCATTTGCGTTTGGTACTTGAGAAGCTTAGAGAACATCAACTATATGCCAAGTTCAGCAAGTGTGAGTTTTGTTAAAGGAAGTTGGATTTCTCGGACATGTTATATCCAGAGAAGGAATAGCAGTAGACCCTACCAAGGGTGCTTCTGTGACTAAATGGGTGGCACCCACATGAGTTGGAGAGATCAGAAGTTTTCTTGGACTCGCAGGATATTATCGGAGGTTCATTGAGAATTTCTCCAGGATTGCAAAGCCCATGATGGAGTTATTAAATAAGGACACCAACTTCAAATGGACTGAGGACTGTGAAGCCAATTTTTAGGAGTTGAAGAAATGTTTGGTTATAGCCCTAGTGCTGATTCTTCCAGACCAATGAAAGGATTATCAAGTGTATTGCGATGCTTCACGTCGAGGACTTGGAGCAGTGCTCATGCAGGAAGGAAGAGTTGTTTCATATGCCTCATGATAGCCTAAACCTCATGAGTTGAATTATGCTTCCCATGATTTGGAGTTAGCAGCCGTAGTGCATGCATTGAAGACATGGAGACATTTCCTCATCGGAAACCATTGTGAGGTATACACGGATCATAAGAGTTTGAAATATATCTTCACTCAGAAGGAGTTGAACCTCAGGCAAAGGAGATGGTTGAAGCTCATTAAGGATTATGATATGAAACTGCACTATCATCCCGGAAAGGCCAATGTAGTAGCAGATGCATTGAGCCGCAAGAGTTATGTTAACACACTCATGACCGGAGGATTACCTAAGGAGTTAGCAGATGATCATCGAGAGTTATGTTTGGAGATAGTCCCGAGAGGTTATGTAGCAACATTGGAAATTCAGTCCACTTTGATGGGTAAGATCAGAGAAGCCCAGAAGACTGACAAGGAGATTGCCGAGATAAAGGAAAGGATGAGAAAAGGAAAGGCTAAAGGATTTTGTGAGGATGAGCACGACACTTTATGGTTTGAGGATCGTGTTTATGTGCCTAATGACCCCGAGATCAGGAAGTTGATTCTGCAAGAGGCCCATGATTCGCCGTATTCAATTCACCCAGGAAACACTAAGATGTATCTGGATTTGATGGAAAGTTTCTAGTGGACAGGAATGAAGAAGGATATTGCCGAGTATATATGTAGCAGTATGTGATGTATGTTAGAGAGTTAAGGCAAAGCATCAGAAGCCAGCAGGATTGCTACAGCCATTGCCGATACCCGAATGGTAGTGGGATAAACTTGGCATGGATTTTATCACAGGATTTCCCAGGACTCGTTCAGGCTATGACTCTATCTGGGTTGTAGTCAATAGTTTGACGAAAGTAGCTCATTTCATCCCGGTGAAGACCACTTATACGAGTGCTAAGTTGGCAAAGATATACATGACCAGGATCGTATGTCTGCACAGAGTTCTGAGGACCATTGTATCAGATAGAGGAACCCAGTTCACTTCAAAGTTTTCGAATCAGTTGCATGAAACTTTGGGTACTAGGCTAGAGTTCAGTACAGCCTTTCATCCACAGACAGATGGACAGACCGAGAGAGTCAATCAGATTCTGGAAGACATGTTGAGAGCTTGTGCGCTAGATTATGGATCTAGTTGGGATGACAATTTGCCATATGTAGAGTTCTCTTATAACAACAGTTATCAAGCTAGTTTGAAGATGGCCCCTTTCGAAGCTTTGTAGAAAGGAGGTGCATGACACAGTTATTGTGGGATGAAGTTGGAGATCGACAGTTGTTCAGACCAGATTTAATCAAAGACTCTGAAGAGAAGGTTAAATTGATTCGCGACAGATTCAAGGTAGCCCAATCCAGACAGAAGAGTTATGCAGATTTGAAACGCAAGGAGACAGTTTACGAAGTTGGAGACAGAGTATATCTTCATGTGTCCCCACTTCGAGGAGTTAAGCGTTTTGGAGTCAAGGGAAAGCTGGCACCATGTTTTGTGGGGCCATACAGAGGTTTGGAACTCATGGGAGAAGTTGCATACAAGCTGGAATTGCCAAAAGGATTGTTAGGAGTTCACGATGTGTTTCACGTTTCCCAGTTGAAGAAGTACCACGCAGAGATGGTCAATATTCCTCTGAGAGATACAATGCCACTGGAAGTGATTCATTTAGACCGTGATTTGACATATGTGGAGAAGCCAGTCAAGATTCTCGAGTTTTCTAGCCGAGTTACTCGCAGCAAGGTTATCAAGTTTTGCAAAGCTCAGTGGAGCCACCATACCGAGGAGGAAGCCACCTAGGAGCGAGAGTAAGACCTTCGTAGAGACCACCCAAACCTTTTTGTTGACCAACCCGAATCTCGAGGGCGAGATTCATCTTAAGGGGGTAGGTTTGTAACATCCCAATTTTCAATTTGGATGTTATACATAGATCATCATATGCATATCATATTTGTTTCTGCATTTTGGTTGAGATCCTAGAAATCTTAAGCAACTCAAGGACCCACGGAGAGAGTTGGAGGTTTCACAAAATTCATATTTGAGTTTTATTCAAATTTGAAGAAAGGATCAATTTGATTTTTATTATTTTTTCTCTCCAAATATTTCTGATATTAAAAATAAATGAGAGAAGATAATATGACTTCTTCAAACTAAGAGAAATATTGGAGTAAGAATTTAAAAATCAAATTATAAATTTTCTGGTATTTTATTTGCTATTTTATTTGAATTAGAAAAGTGTGCATTTTTAAAAATTGCATTTTAGGCCAAAAAATGTTCACTTTGTTCTAAATATTCCATTTAGACGGTGAAAATTGTTTTTGCCGTTTTTAGAATTTTCTTATATTTTATTAAGATTTTATTTTTTGGGCAAAATTATTTAAAAAAATTCGCCCGACTGGGCCGAGGCCCAGCCGAGCCGTGCCGCCGCCGCCTTCCCCGCGCGGGCGCGCGTGTCGCCGCCGGACTCGGTGTCCGAGCCGGACACCGTCGCCGCCGCCTTGGCCCCTCCTCCAAGGCACCTCCCCCCTCCTTATTAGCCGTCGCCGCCCCGCCGCTTTTGCCCCCCTGGGACCCCAAGCCG
>NC_057798.1:224571831-224711261 GCF_018294505.1 Triticum aestivum
CCGCCGCCGCCGCCGCACCACCCGCTGCACCGCCCGCACCGTCGATCACCGTCGCCGCCGCCACAGATCTCACCGGAGCCGCCGCCGTTGACCCCGTTTGACCGGTCGGTTTTCTCGGTTAAACCCCGAATTTTTTTAGCTTTCCGGTTTATTTCTTTAGATCGGTTTTCGTCGGTTTGTTTTATTTAGCGGACATTCATCCGTTCGTTCGTTTTAATGAACGTTGTTCGCCGGTTAGGTAGAGACAGCGAACGTTCCTTGTTAGTCTTTTCTTTTTATTTTATTTTTGGCCAGGGACTTTTCTGCGATTATTTTTATCATGATTCAGCCCCTGATATTTAAAATAGTATAACTTTTTTACTCGTTTATCCAAATTAGATGAAACCAGCGCCAAAATCGTTGTATCGAAGCCCTCTTTCCAGTTAATCAACTTGAACATGATTTTGGTACTGTAAAAGTTGACTTTAGTCCATATTAGTAAACGATCTTGTTTCGTTCGTATTTTGAGTTTCGTTGCTCCGGTTGAGTTGAATCGGTTTGCAAATCGTAGCTAATCACATGTACTTACTGTTAAGATCTAATTCACATGTTAATATTGCTGTTAGGTTTTGACTATTGTTAGTTTAAGCCGTTTGCTTGTTTCATGTTGGTTTTGGATCTTTTCTCGGTTTTTCTTTTGTTTCGTTTGAGTGATTGCTTATGTATGCTACTGTTTGTCTATGCTGGATTACCCAGAGTGCCAAGCTTGTTACTACGAATCTCTAGAGTTTGCAAACCGTCAGCAAGGCAAGTTACACTTTGATCATACTCTTTTATACCCAGTTTTACTATGCATTAGTTCTGCCCCACAAATGTTTGCATTAGTAGGATTGGGAACATGTGGTTTTGGTTGTAGTGCTTGAGGTTGGATCCTAATACCTTTTGATCACCTCGGGAATATAGGTTATGCTTATTATTGCTTAGCCATTCTCGTAGACGGGGACTGGATCGTGATTGACACATGGAAGTTTGAGAGTTATTTTTAATTATGGACAACATTAAGGTGGCAACTTTAATACACATCTGGGTGGATTGGTTGAGGCACCTGGGGAACCCAGTGTTGCCTGTTTTTGGAAATCCCGGGGTTACCGTGTGATTATCCTATGGAATGCCACCCAAGACCAAAGGGATCATAAGATTATTCATGCTAGAAACTTCCGTGTGCAGCCACAAGCCATTATGGGCTCTGGCATAGTGGAGTAAGTTGCGTGAGCTCTTGAAGAGGTAGACTAGCAGATGTAGAGGGTTGTAGGTGGTACTGTCTACCCGGAGTAGAGAGTTAATGCTTCAGAAAGGCTATGTCCCGATCATCCGATCTTGGATGCGGTCGAGTCTTGTGGGGAAAAGTGCGCAAACCTTAGCAAGCTTATTCTGCTGAAGTGGTTTCAGTTCTGGACTTGTTTTGCTGCGGAGTTTATTTGCACTCGTCGCCAACTTTGACAACCAGTGTATGTGATATGCTACTTTGTTCCCTATATTTACATTGGTGGCGAACCTTGATGTCCAGTGGATGTAATATGTGTAATAGCCGTGATATCCTAGCATAAGTTGCTTGCTTATTTATTTCTTTGTTGTGTTGTTTATTTGTTTGCTTGTAGTCAGTGCAGTTCTTTTTCCGTGGTTTGCTAGTGGATGCAATAACCTCTTTTTTAAAACTAGGCCACAATAACCATGGGTTACATATTTACTATAGTGACCATGGGCCTCCTACGGGTCGTAGAAACAATGGGCCTTCTACGAGGCGTAGCATCAATGGGCCTTCTACGGGCCGTATGATCGATTGGCCAAACATGGGCCAATAACAGACGACATTATGGGCCGTAAATGGGCTAGAGTTGGAATCATACGTTCATGGGCCGACCATAACGGGTCGTCATTAATCGGTTGTATTTGATGATGCTATGAAAACGGCCCAACGGATTAACGGGCCACAAATGGGCCGTCTATAACCACGGGCTGAATTTGGCCCACAAGATGAAAAGACCAGTAACGAGCCGTAAGTAACCGAATGCTGGAAATGAGTTCAAGTATAAATGGGCCTTGAGAAGGCCGAAAGATAACACGGGCTGGAAACGACCCAATGGAATAATGGGCCGTTAATGGGTATAAAGCGATACACTGTTCATTACGGGTCAGTTTCACCACAAGCCGTTAATGGGCCAAGAGTTACAAAGGTCCTCATATGGGCCAAAAGACGTCATGGGCCATACATGGGCTGGAAGTTACAACGGGCTGGAATCATATTGGTCGGCCCAGATGATGCTATTGGGCCTAATTCGGATAGGCCGTAACGGGCTGTGACTTAGCGGGCTGTAATAGGCATATGCGAACATGCCATTAACATGCTTTTCGTGGGCCGCCCCGCTACCTTTTGACCAAGTCAAACGGGCTGACCTTTTCATCGGAATGGGCCTCTGTCGGGCCGTGCCATGTGTCGATGTATCCTAGGCGCCTTCGGTCCAATGGGTGAATGACAGCTGTCCCAACGATGAGTCGACACATCGTTCCACTGGCCATTGAGAATTTGGCACGTGGAAAATCCCCATTGGTCTGGGCTGTTAACGGGTTATCGATCCAAACTGGAACCCAATAGCTTAATGGCGACCCATTACGGTGGATGCCACGTGTCCGTTACCCTTGAAAGAAATTCTATGACACACAATTTATCCTCGTGGAAGTGGACACTTCCGTGATGATAATTTTGGTAATGTCATGGAACACTTCTACGACAGCACAGGTATGACTATCTTGATTATGTCATAAAATCTTCATGGATGTACATGCATGACAGAAACAATGACCTACTGTGACAAACACGTATCATCACGGAAGTGTATTTTTTTGTAGTGGAGGGGGCCACCGTGGTGAGCACAAGACACCAGGGCGCGCTTGGGCCCCTAGGCGCGCCCTGGTGGGTTGTGCCCTCCTCGGCCCACCTCCGGTGCCCATATTCCGGTATATAGCTCATTTTGACCTAGAAAAAAATCATAGGGGGACTTTCGGGATGAAGCGCCGCCGTCTCGAGGCGGAACTTGGGAGGAGCACTTTTCCCCTCCGGCGGAGCAATTCCGCCGGGGAACTTCCCTCCCGGAGGGGGAAATCATCGTCATCATCATCACCAACAAGCCTCTCATCTTTGGGAGGGCCATCTCCATCAACATCTTCAACAACACAATCTCCTCTCAAACCCTAGTTCATCTCTTGTGTTTAATCTTTGTACCGGAACCTCAGATTGGTACTTGTGGGTGACTAGTAGTGTTGATTACATCTAGTAGTTGATTACTATATGGTTTATTTGGTGGAATATTATATTTTAGATCCATTATGCTATTTAATACCCCTCCGATCTTGAGCATAATCATCATTTGTGAGTAGTTACTTTTGTTCTTGAGATCACAGGAGAAGTCATGTTGCAAGTAATCATGTGAATTTGATATGTGTTTGATATTTTGATGATATGTATGTCGTGATTCCCTTAGTGGTATCATGTGAACGTTGATTTCATGGCACTTCAACATATTTGGGCCTAAGGGAATGCATTGTGGAGTAGTTATTACATGATGGGTGGCTAGAGTGACAGAAGCTTAAACCCTAGTTTATGCGCTACTTCGTAAGGGAATGATTTGGATCCAGATGTTTAATGCTATGGTTAGATTTTATCTTAATACTTTTCTCGTAGTTGCAGATGCTTGCGGGAGGCTTAAGTCAATGTTATATTCATTCCCCAATCATGAGCTCCCAAGAGAAATTATTATTCAGAATTTTTATACTCGGCTTTCTCGTAACGATCAATCCATGCTCGATACTTCTTGTACCGGTTATTTTATGAAGAAGACTATTGAATTCAGGGGGGATCTTTTAGAAAGAATTGAACGCAACTCTGAAGATTGGGAACTCGAAGAAGGTAAAGAGTCAGGTATTAAGCTTAAGTTTGATTGTGTTAAATCTTTTATGAATACCGATGCTTTTCAAAAGTTTAGCACTAAATATGGCCTTGACTCTGAGATAGTAGCGTCTTTCTATGAATCATTTGCTACTCATGTTGATCTCCCTAAGGAGAAGTGGTTTAAATATCACCCACCTATTATAGAAGAAATTAAAGAACCGGTCATAGTTAAAGATGAAACTATTGTTTACAATGTTGACCTAGTTGTGCCTAGTGCTTATATTGAGAAGCCACATTTCCCTGTTAGGACAAAGGAACATGCTAAGGTTTCAACTGTGGTTCGCAAAAGTAATATTAAATCACCTAAACGTTCTGTGCAAATTAACGTGGAACCTAGTGTTTCTATGGTTAAAGATCTCCTGGTAGAAAATATTGATGGACATGTTATTTACTTCTGCGATGAATCTGCTAGAATTACCAAACCTGATGAAAAAGATAAACATAGACCTATTGTTGGCATGCATGTTGTCTCAGTAAAAATAGGAGACCACTGTTATCATGGTTTATGTGACTTAGGTGCTAGTGTGAGTGCTATCCCTTTTACCTTATACCAAGAAATTATGAATGGCATAGCACCCACTGAAATAGAAGACATAGATGTTACTATTAAACTTGCTAATAGAGACACCATCACACCACTTGGGATTGTTAGAAGTCTTATGTGGGAAAATAAAATACCCTATTGATTTTCTAGTTCTTGGCTCCCCACAAGATGAATTTTGTCCCATTATCTTGGGTAGACCTTTTTTGAACACTGTCAATGCTACTATATATTGTCATAAACAAACTGTCAGTGTTCGCTTTGGTGACGAGTCTCATGAATTTAATTTTTCCAAGTTTAATAGACAACCTCATAAGAAATAATTACCTAGTAAGATGAAATATAGTAAGATGTGCCACAACAATTTCAGTTTCATGGCCATGTAAAGGATCAGATTCAACCAATGTAATTAACTCAGGATTAACACATAATTCATAATCTTTATCAGTAATAAAGATAGCTGAAGTAGAAAACTTAGGATCATATTTCATTCTAGCATCCAAAGATTTTTCTTTCAACTTTCATAGTGATTTCTTAAGATCTTCTCTATCCTTACAAGCAAGAAAGTCCCTAGCTACCTCTCCATCCATACATAACCCTCAGGTATCTTAGGCAGTTCATATCTAGGAGAGTTAGGTTGAATAGGTGTTTCATAATTTTCAGTTTCAATACCTTAATCAGTTTCAATACTCTCAATTTCATTGGCTCTAGCAAGTTGTTCATCAAGAAATTTACCTAGTAGCACAGTTTATCAAGAAAAGTACTAGCATCATTAATAGCATCATTCATAGCAGAAGTGGCATCAATTAGCGACATATCAGAATTAATCGCAGGTGGTAGTGTTGCAAGCTTACTTAAATCAGAAGGTGAATCAAGTGTAGAGCTACATAACAGTTCCTTACCTCCCCTCCTCTCAGAGGGAACGATCTTGGTTCTATCATCCTTAAGATTCTTCATAATGATCAACGTATATAAATCCCAGGTGACTCAACAAATATAGCTATGCTCCCCGGCAACAGCGCCAGGAAAAGGTCTTGATAACGCACAAGTATAGGGGATCACAACAGTTTTCAAGGGTAGATTATTCAACCCAAATTTATTGATTCGACACAAGGGGAGCCAAAGAATACTTACAAGTATCATCAGTTGAGTTGTCAATTCAACCACACATGGAGACTAAATATCTCGAAAGACTAATCAGTAGCACAATAATATGATAAACTGATTGTAGTTGTAACAATAGCAGTGGTAATGGTAACAATTGTAGCAATACTTTTATAGCAGTTGTAACAGTGATAGCAATAGTAACTTAGCAAGAACTATATGTGAAAAACTTGTAGGCATTGAATCGATGATAACATTGGATAATATTCATCATATAACAGTCATAACCTAGGGCGACACAGAACTAGCTCCAATTCATCAATATAATGTAGGTATGTATTCCATAAATAGCCATACATGCTTATGAAAAAGAACTTGCATGACAGCTTTTGTCCTACCCTCCCGTGGCAGCGGGGTCCATAAGGAAACTAAGGGATATTAAGGCCTCCTTTTAATGGAGAACTAGAACAAAGCACTAACACGTAGTGAATACACGAACTCCTCAAATTAAGGTAATCACTAGAAAGAATCCCAATTATTGTCACCTTGGGGGTATGCAGATCATAACACGTAATAGGTGCGTATAACTTGCATGATAAGATTAAGAACACAAATATATTGGTGAAAATATAAACAGTTCAGATCTGAAATCATGGCACTCGGGCCCTAGTGATAAGCATGAAGCATAGCAAAGTCATAGCAACATCAATCTGAGAACATAGTGGATACTACGGATCAAGCCCTAACAAAACTAAATAGATTACATGATGAATCTCATCCAACCACTACTGCAGGATGCTACTAACGTGACACTACAATTAGAGACCCTTTGACGAAACTGTGTGCGATGCATTAATCGCAAAAGTGATGTAAAAACATAAAAAAAGATGCAAAAAATTTGCGATGGTGGATACATCAAACACGGTTCAGATTTAGATGCGTGTGCGATGCTGGGCATACGGTTGATCCATACGAACTGTTTGCGATGAGATAGAACAAAAGAAATGGGCATCTAGATCAAGGTGTGTGCAATATATGGCATACATTTTGCCCCGATAAACTGTTTGCTATGAGGCGGAACAACAGAAACGGGCAGCTAGATGAAGGTGGGTGCGATATATGGCATATAGTTCACTTGGATGAAGTGTTTCTGAATAGGCAACACAACAGAAACGGTCAGTGAGATGAAGGTGTGTGCAATATACGACATACAGTTCACTCAGATGAACTGTTTGCGTTGAGCCAAGAGAGCAGAAATGGTTCAACTTAACAAGATGTGTGTGATACACAGCAAACAGGTCTGTAATCGGAAATGTGTGGGGAGACCGATAACAACACAGACCATTCCTATTACCAAGCGATGTGTGTTGTGAGCAAACGATTGCTGGTATACAATTATGAGTGATTGATGAAATCATCACCAATGGGTTCCATTGTTTAGTCCATGTGCGATGTGATTTGCTCTGTCTATAGAACATCAACATATATACTTATAAGAACAACATTGCATAACCAAATTAAGCATACAATTACATAAGTGATTACACACATAACATTTCCACACACCAAAGTAAGCAATTAGATGCATACTAAACTAGGAGAAACGAGCATCTAATCATCTACGTCTTGTTGCGACGACGCTTGCCATTGCTCTGCTTCCGGTTGGATCCCTGCCAGTTTTGGGGAACGAGGCACTTCCTCATGTCAACGATCCACCTGTACATCTCGTATCTCATGTACACCTCCTTGGCCGTGTACACGACATGAGCTTTGTCGAGTTTCTCCATCCAGGCTGAGTGCCAGGCACGCTTGTCCTTGTTGCAGGAATCCTTAATGTCTCTGTAGTAGGTGTCAATGATGGCCTCAGCGAGGTGAAGCACTGAGCCCTTCTCATGCTCCTTGCTGCCCTAGATCTTGGCCCTGGATGTCGACAAGATTCTGGCAGGCGATGACTAAATTCTTGAGCACCTTTACATCCTTGGTGATGTACACCATAGCAAACATGTAGTGGGGGCTGTCGAAAAACCTGGCGAAATATTCTCAAGGCCTGGTGGCCAAGTAGTAGTGGTAGACGAGGACGTGATTGCGCACACACATTTGGGCAACGACAACCTTGGGATGAGACCCGACATGAGAACGGGTGTACTCGAGGTCGAACCCGACCACCTTGTACTTCTCCTCAGCAAGCAACAGCTACATGATGTGGATGGAGTGCTCCACCTAGAGTGGGTTATTGGTGTACACCACCGAGAGCTTTGTGAACCTTCTGTGTGTGTCCACCACGGCATGCATGGTGAACTGCTGCTCGTCGTCATCAGCCA
The DNA here is from genome assembly GCF_018294505.1 of Triticum aestivum. NCBI lineage: Eukaryota > Viridiplantae > Streptophyta > Magnoliopsida > Poales > Poaceae > Triticum > Triticum aestivum. Next base: position 224,579,783 of record NC_057798.1, read on the forward strand.
CTCGGTGCTCCATGGGAGCCGTGCATGATACCCTCTAAGAATTTGTTGTGGTGGGTGTGCTTCTTTCAATACTGGGGCGATATCAAAAGGTTGAAGAGGCACGGTTAAATGGCTAATGTAATAAATGGGGGCCGTCCGGCCTGTAATCATCACATCTTGTCACCATGTTCATAGCGGAGGATTCCAGTGCATGCTTGAGCACCACGCACGCGTTTTGTTTGACCGCGCGTTGTCTCGAAGAAGTGCCAAATGTATCATTGGTGTGCCTGTTCCCACACAAACATATAGTTATCCATGCAAGCTTCCCGCCAGAAGAGGGGCAAATCGTGGGCTTTATTGGCAAAAGGCTTTGTAAAAACGAAGTGTGTCGAATGAGGGTGATGAGGTCAAAGTTACATAGAAGGGTGATGATGGACACTCGAGTGCGATAATTAATTCTGCGCTCTACAGGGCACATGGTTGAAGAAACCAACTGTGTACAATAATGTCGAAGATCGCAGTCGAGTTAGCTATACAGATCGTGCGCTATGAGATCGACAAGGGAAACACATTCGAAAATGGTTAATAAAATCTAAGTCCATTGCATATTAAGGTTTAAATAGTGCTACCAATATACGAGTCTCATACGATGCCATTTCAACGGTTGTACCACAAAAGCCCCAAATATTACAAGGTTCATATTCTAGAGTTATATGGCTCAAATTCGAAGATTACAAAGTTCAAACTGATATTAGAAATGAAATTCAGCTCATTCAACTGCAAACGCCCGCGCTGATCAGCTGAACATGGATATAAGAGAGGTTCAAACTAATATTACCATTAGTAAGGCTGGTTTCGAAACCTCATCATTTATGCAAAGGGATCAGCCATAGACAAGTCATGTCTCGGATTGACACGATGACTTCCGATTACTCTATCAGCTGAAGTTCCAAAATGAAATTCAGCATTTTTGAAGCTTTTTCCATTCTACTGCAGCCCCCGGTGCTGATCAACAAACCATTCATTTTTGCAAAATAAATCTAGGGTAAACCTCATTACCTTCAGCACCCTTGCTGTGACAACAAAGAACCTGGCGAATATAATCTTCGATAAGGTCCCTCGGTAGAATTTCAAAGTAATTTCTGAGAGATGCAGATCTAGGCATTCGATGTGATTATTATATTGTATCCCATTATCCACCACCGGGCCTAATCTTATCTGCAAAAGAAGAAAACATGTTAGTGCCTACATGCAGTTTTGAACACTACTACAGGCCTATTTGGTTTGCAAGATTTGTAAAATGCACTAACGTGCCATCTTCGATCCAACATGATTTACATGGGCATTTGATTACAATCTAGAAAAATGTAGCCTTCTTCACAAGAGGTTGGAGTGGATGAAAAGTTCCCTAAGAAAAGTAGTACGGATGAATCCAAAGGGGAAATGCTTATGGATTGTAACCATGGACGGGAGGGGGGGCATGTATGTACTAAAATCCTCCAAAATTCCTTCAGAAATCATAGTACATTGCCATTGTAAACTTGGAAAAAGGTGTAAAAAAATTGAACTCCCTTATGGTTAACATTTAACAGGAAAGGAACATCACCTCGATATATACCTTCTCCAGGCATGGAAAGCATCCCAGGAAACTGACAACTTGGTTCAGGTTGCGGCCGATAGATTCTAGTGCCAAGACCTTCACCGTGTGCAGTTTCGGGGTCAAGCTTGTCGGAATCATTTTCTGGATGACAGACAAACATACATCTTCAAAATTATAAATAATGTTAATTTCTAGAAGGAGAGGTAGAAGGCGGTTGTTGTACCTGAACGGGTGTGGATCCAATAACAAGTTCGGAGCATTTGTCAGACGAGTAGCTCACCACTATCAATTTTGGTGCAGAAATGACATTAATTCTTGTTGGAGTTTCTTGATCAACTATAAGAAATCTCTCAAGTGAAGGTGTGTCATCAATGACCATACCGTGGTACACCTTTTGTGATCTCTTGTTGGAGCACCAATGTCGGTGTGAAAACCGGCGGATCTCGGGTAGGGGGTCCCGAACTGTGCGTCTAGGCGGATGGTAACAAGAGATGAGGGACACGATGTTTTACCCAGGTTCGGGCCCTCTTGATGGAGGTAAAACCCTACGTCCTGCTTGATTAATATTGATGATGTGTATTACAAGATTGGATCTACCACGAGATCAAGGAGGCTAAACCCTAGAAGCTAGCCTATGGTATGATTGTTGTAATGGAGGTTATGTCCTACGGACTAAAGCCCTCCGGTTTATATAGACACCGGAGAGGGCTAGGGTTACACACAGTCGGTTACAATGGTAGGAGATCTACATATCCGTATTGCCAAGCTTGCCTTCCACGCCAAGGAAAGTCCCATCCGGACACGGGACGAAGTCTTCAATCTTGTATCTTCACAGTCTTGGAGTCCGGCGGACGATGATAGTCCGGCTGTCCGGACACCCCCTAGTCTAGGACTCCCTCAGTAGCCCCTGAACCTGGCTTCAATGACGATGAGTCCGGCGCGCATAATGTTCGGCATTGCAAGGCGGGTTCCTCCTCCAAATAATCCATAGAAGATTGTGAACACCAGGATAGTGTCCGGCTCTGCAAAATAAATTCCACATTCCACCGTAGAGAGAATAATATGTGCACAAGTTCAATCTGCTGATGTATTTTGCGGTGTGACGTCACACCACTACCAAGCCTTTACTTGAATCGTTTTTTATTATACCACCTCAGCGCGTTTAGCGAAGCGGTTTCCTTGGCACGTCTTGTCGAAGCAGAGATTGTGTTCTCCTTATTCCGGGATTCTCATCAATACGGACGTGGGTAACCCAACCGCGCCATTGATGGTGGCGCTTGGGAGATAAGCGAGTTTTACCAGGCTAGTGGGGACGCATAGTCTTCATTCGCCTATATATAAGGGATAAGGATTCACCTTTTCACCTACGCCTTCTTCCTCCTTTGCTTATCCATCTCCGCGCACTCGAGCTCCAGCGCCTAAGTTCGCGCATCTCGCCTCGACCTTCTCCGACCATGTCCGGAGCGGGAGGAAAATGGTTGGCCTCCACCGTTAAGGAGGAGCACATCGCCAAACTGCGCAGCGCCGGATACCTCTCCGGCGACATCGCGCACCGGCTGCCCGACCAGGGGCAGCTCATCCCCACCCCCAGGCCCCATGAGACGGTCGTATTTCTCCCCCACTTCCTCCGCGGACTGGGCTTTCCACTTCACCCCTTTGTCCGGGGGCTCATGTTCTACAATGGCCTGGATTTCCACGATCTGGCGCCGAACTTCATCCTCAACATCTCGGCATTTATCGTCGTGTGCGAGGACTTCCTCTGCATCCAGCCCCACTTCGGCTTGTGGCTCAAGACCTTCAATGTCAAGCCGAAGGTAGTGATGGGCACTCAAGCGGAGTGCGGAGGCGCCATGTTGGGCAAGATGCCCAACATCCTTTGGTTCGAAGGGGCCTTCGTGGAGTCCGTCATGGGGTGGCAGTCGGGGTGGTTCTACATCACCGAGCCGCGCGACCCTAAGTGGGCGGCAGCCCCCGAGTTCAGATCTGGTATCCCTGTGCAGCTCACCTCCTGGAAAGAGAAGGGCTTGCTATGGGGTAGTTCGAAGGAGCTGACGGGACTCCAAGCCTGTATCCAGAAGCTGGTGAACAAGAAGCTCCGGCTTGTTAACGTGGTCCAAGTCATGCTCGTCCGCCGGATTCTCCCATGCCAAGAACGGGCATTCAATCTGTGGGAGTTCGATCCGGAACAGCACCAGGTGTTGAGCGGGCTCTTCGACACGACGTACGAAGGCGCCTGGAGGGTGTTGTTTAAGGGCACCGAAGCCCCCGCATCCGCGACGGAAGATCGCGGATTTCACTCGCAGCGTCCAGCTGACGAGGTAAGTGATTCTACCCCTTTACGGGACACTTGTTGTTAATAGTTCGACCCTAAGCAGGTTTCGATTTTCCCTTTCCTTTGACAGGACTGGATGAAGAAGGCCGAGAAGCTCATCTGCCTGGCTCCCATGCCAGAAAACCCAGTAGACGCCTGTCTAGCGGGGCTGCTGGTTTCGGCACCGCATGTGGTGCCGGAGAAGAAGGCCAAGAAGGTGGACACGGGTACCCGAAAGAGTTCCCGTTTTCAGGTCTCCGATGACTCCAAGGCGGACTCCTCCCCAGAAGATGAGGAGGAGGAAGAAGACTCTCTCCCAGAGGAGGGAGAGAGGAAGAGGAAGGCTTCCCCAACAGGGGAGGCCGAAGGGTCCAAGAGGGGAAGAACTATTCCCCCGGACAGCTCTGCCAACACCAACGTTGGCGGCGAAGAGTGGCCTTCAAGGGCCAGGCCTCCGGCGAGATCGTAAGTATCTGGATTCCTGAATGATTTATAATTTATCTTTTGTGTCACATAGTGTCCTTCTAATGCCGCATACTGCCTGCAGTCCGGCCGATGATGATCTCCCCGCTTCATCGAGCGGGTCGTTGGCTCCTTCGGATGTGCATTCCAGCCCGACTGCCTCCACCCCTCGCGCCGCTGAGGACGCCGAGGTGGGATCCCAGGAAGGGACCCATCAGGAGGAGGCTCCGGAGGCGCCGCAAGGCAGCCTCCCAGACTTTGCGCCGGACTCTACGCCGGAACCTGCAGTGGTTCCAGAGTCCGGTAGGCGGCCCATTCGCAAGAAGGGCAAGACCGTGACGCCGGCGACCTCCGTCCAACCGGAGGCGCTGGACAACTTGCTGGAGGCGCTCCAAGGCACTTCCATTGAGGAAGAACACCACACTGTTATGAGTGTGGTGATTCAGAAGGTTCAGCTCGCCAAGAGCGGGCTGACCGAAGCCTGCAGTAGCCTTCTAACAGGCTTTGAGGTAAGAAGTTAAAATTATGTAATGTAATACCACATAGACAGTAGCCCCTGATGCTCAGTTCGGTGTTCGGAAAGAAAAGCCGGACTAAGGATCTAAAAAGATATACGCAGGTTTGCTAAAAAGTATGTCAATATGGGTTTGCAGGCTGCGCTACTGACCTCTGCCGCACTGATTGCGGAGGTCAGTGCATTGAAGTAGGATCTCGAGCGGTCCGAGCAAGAGCTCGGCCGTGCCAAGAAGCAGCTCAAGGACAAAGAAGGTGAGTAACACCACTTTGAATAGTTACCTTACGGAAAAGGATTTAGGTTGCAATAAGAGAATAACAAGGATAACACGGGTACTGCAGGGGCCACGAACGAGGTGGCAACCCTGAATGAGGCTGTGTCCGCGGCCGAACGCAATGCGGCCGCGGAACGGGCAGAGCAAGAGAAGCAGGAGGCGCGGGTGGCGGAGGTGCGGCAAGAGCTCCAGGCTCTCATGGAGAAGCATGAGAGTTTGGAGTGCGACTCAAAGACTCGAGAGTCCGAGCTCGCCTCGGCTCTCGAAAGTGCCAAGTCCGCCAAGGCCGAGGCCCGTAAGGCCCTTCAGGAGGTTGAGGATATGAAGAAAATAGCAGCGGGTAAGGCATTTTTCATGCAAAGCAAGCATGTTAATGTAAACTACCTGACACTTACTCAAATTCGGAGCTCTCCAGGGGTGTTTGCAGATCTGCCTTGCAGTGTGTCCGATGCCGCCGCATTCTACCATGGCGAGGAGGGGAGCTCAACGGAGAAGGTCTTCTGGTCTAAGTACGCTGAGGCCGGCCATCCGGTGCCCCCTAGCGACCAGCTGAAGCAGCTGGTCGAGCTCCACAAGGTGCCTCATAGTCCGGCTGTGGCCTGGACAGGCCATGCCTGGGAGCTACTTCGGCCTCGTGCGGCGGCTGGTGGATGCGTGCCCCTGGGTGGAGGTCATCAAGCGCTCCACCTGTATTGAAGGTGCTCGTCGGGCCCTTGCCCGCGCAAAGGTGCACTGGGGCAAGCTGGATGCGGAGAGGCTCATCACTGACGCGCCGCCAGCGGGCAAGGAGTATCGTATGTCCGAGATGTACTATAAGACTGTCCCGAAGGGTGCCCGCAAGATTGCGGATGAGTGCCCCAAAGATGTAATTATTGAGTAAACTCGCTTTGTATTATCCTGTGCGCTGAAAACTGTGTTCATATGCGCTAAGCAACGCTTGTTTAATTTAAAATATTACCTTCTGTGCGGTCGTTTATAAAATCTGAGAGATGACAAGTCGTCGGCTTCAGCCCCCATGCCACTAGTGCTGGGGTGTTCGGGATAAACTTGAGCACTCTTGTTCCCATTTTTGGGTCCATCTAGGGAGGCGCTCAACACAACGAACAAGGCAACCGGACTTATAATGCTTGAACACTCTCACTTAGCCATAGAATTCTATAATTTTAAATTTCGGCGAAGCCCCTGGTATTCGGAAGACCGAATTCGGGGCGCTATCCACGCCTTCGTCGGACATTATCCGGTACTTCGCTCGAAGCGGCATAAGTCTTTAGGGACCCGAAAAGACCTCTCGAACAGCGACCAGTCTCTCGCCTTATCATGCCAGTCAGTTTTAGCTTTCTCCACTGAGGCGCTCGCCCAGCTCAACCGGGGCGGAATCGCAGTGCTTCTCCCAGTGCCACCTTAGCCGACAGAACGGAACGTAAGGCACCAAAACGTGGGAGCCGGGCAAACCCAACTATTGACCCAAGACATGATTCGGAGCCGATTCATATAATGCTATAAGTTCGGGGTGCCGCACTTGTGAAAGTGTTCGGACTTATCACACCATAATGCGGGGAACATAAGCCCCTGGTGTATTCGACCGTACCAAAATATACGGGTGCAAAATGTCATTGGTGAACATATATGTAAAGTAATGCAATTACAGGCAAAAAGTGCTGCATTATTTATTCAAGGAATTCTGCTATGAGTGCGGAAGGATACAAATAGTGCGGTAAGCAAGGGATTGGACTAAATAAACATGCCCCCCTCCAGGGGTGGGCTGCGGACTGGTGTATATAATCGAATTTAATGCTCGTAATGGAGACCACCTGAGTGTTCGTCGCAGCCTTTTTCCCTCCCTGGCTGTTGCATCGTGAGTTCGGCGGGTTCGCCGCCGGACAGGGCCTCTGGTGAACGGGGTCCTGTGTATACAAAGAAGGAAAATAGAAAAAAAGAGCGACACTCTGGGTCTGTTGTGGTCGTGCCCCTCCCCCTTGGCCCATGGTATCTCCAGAGCGTAATGATGTACGCGGAGGGTTGGTCTTGCAATCATGCGAGGGCTGGGGTTGGGGCCGCATTGCTACGCGTGCTCGGAATTGAGCTTGAGGTATGCATAATGCGGCACCGCGTTGAACTTTGCAAATGCGGATCGTCCGAGCAGAGCATGATAGCCGCTGCGGAATGGGACTATGTCGAAGATTAACTCCTCGCTCCGGAAATTATCCGGGGATCCGAAGACCACTTCCAGCGTGACTGAGCCTGTACAATTAGCTTCAACACCTGGTATGACGCCTTTGAAGGTCGTCTTTGTAGGTTTAATCCTTGAGGGGTCTATGCCCATCTTGCGCACTGTATCCTGATAAAGCAGGTTCAGGCTACTGCCGCCGTCCATCAGGACTCTCGTGAGGTGAAATCCATCAACGATTGGGTCTAAAACCAATGCGGCGAATTCGCCATGGCGGATGCTGGTTGGATGGTCTCTTTGATCGAAAGTGATCGGGCAAGAGGACCATGGATTGAACTTCGGGGCGACTGGCTCCATCGCATATACGTCCCTTAGTGCACGCTTCCGCTCCCTCTTGGGTATATGGGTTGCGTATATCATGTTTACCGTCCGCACTTGTGGGGGGAAACCCTTCTGTCCTCTACTGTTCGGCGGCCGGGTCTCTTCCTCGTCGTCGCTATGTAGCCCCTTGTCACTGTTTTCGGCAATTAACTTGCCTGCCTGCTTGAATACCCAACAATATCTGTTGGTGTGGTTAGCTGGCTTTTCGGGGGTGCCATGTATCTGGCATGAGCGGTCGAGTATTCGGTCCAAATTGGACGGACCCGGAGTGGTTCTTTTGAATGGCTTCTTCCGCTGACCGGGTTTAGAGCCTCAGAATCCGGCGTTGACTGCCGTATCCTCATTGTTGTCGCCGTTAACGCGGCGTTTGCTTCGACGCGACCTGCCGTTGTGGTCCTTAGTATCCGGACTGCCAGCATTTTTACTGAGGTTGTTGCTGCGAGCTAGCCAGCTATCCTCTCCCGCATAGAAGCGGGTCATTAGTGATGTGAGGGCTGCCATGGATTTCGGCTTTTCCTGTCCTAGGTGCCGGGCTAGCCATTCGTCACGGATGTTATGTTTGAAGGCTGCGAGGGCCTCTGCATCCGGACAGTCGACGATTTGATTTTTCTTTGTTAAGAACCGTGTCCAGAACTGTCTGGACGATTCATCTGGCTGCTGAATTATGTGGCTTAGGTCATCGGCGTCTGGTGGTCGCACATATGTGCCCTGGAAGTTGTCGAGGAATGCGGCTTCCAGGTCTTCCCGACACCCAATTGACTCTGCGGGCAAGCTGTTAAGCCAATGCCGAGCTGGTCCTTTAAGCTTGAGTGGGAGGTACTTGATGGCGTGGAGATCGTCGCCGCGGGCCATATGGATGTGAAGGAGATAATCTTCGATCCAAACCGCGGGATCTGTTGTGCCATCATAGGATTCGATGTTGACGGGTTTAAACCCTTCAGGGATTTGATGATCCATTACGTCGTCAGTGAAGCATAGCGGGTGTGCGGCGCCTCTGTATTGAGCAATATCACGACGTAGCTCGAGGGAGCATTGTCTGCTGTGTTTGGCCCGGCCGGAGTTGTTGTATCCGGCGCGACGGTATTCGTCGTGGGTCGTGGGGCGCCCACGTGATCCGTAGATGGATCTGGATTGCCTTGCTTTGTCCTCCAATATATCTCACAAGTCCGGCGCGTTCCCTCTTGGCTTCGTACTTTTGGAGCGATGCCGGGGTACGTTCTTGGTGGAGGGCCTGGATGCCTCTCTGTCGCGACCACGGGGTGGTCGGTCGGCCGTATTGTGCGCTGGTGATGAAGGTATGTATGCTTCTTCCTCTAATCGGGGGAGCAACTTGCATTTTGGGTAATTCTTGGAGGGACGTTCGAGTTCATACTCTTCGGCCGCGAGGACCTCAGTCCATCTGTCGGCCAGCAGGTCTTGATCAGCTTGAAGCTGCTGCTGCTTTTTCTTTAGGCTATTTGCCGTGGCGATAAGCCTGCGTTTAAAACGCTCTTGTTCGACGGGATCCTCTGGCATGACGAATTCATCGTCGTTGAGGCTTGCCTCGTCTCCAGAGGGAGGTATGTAATTATCATCCTCGACCTCTTTGTCTGCCGCTCTCTCGTGAGGGATTGCTTCTGCATCCTCCTGCGCTGAATCTTGCTGGAGGGGATTGTCTTCGGCACTTTCTAGGGTGTTATTATCTCCTGTGCCGGAATCTCCATTCTTACTGTGGCGGGACTTAGAGCGGCGCCGCTGACGTTGGCGCTTGGGCTGTTTCTTTAAGGAATCTGCCTCCGCTATTTCTTCGCCGTCCCCATCTTTTAGGGTGTCCACCATGTATATGTCATATGACGAGGTGGTCTTCCAGTGCCCTGTAGGCGCTGGTTCTTGATCGTCTCTGGCATCATCGTCCATACTGTCGATGTCTTCGGAGTCATAGTCTAGCATGTCTATTAGATCGTCAACAGTGGCTACAAAGTGGGTGGTGGGTGGGTTTTGAATTTCTTCGTCGTCCGTATCCCAACCATCCTGGCCATAATCCGGCCAGGGTTCTCCGGATAGCGAGAGATGCTTTAGCGAATTTAGAATGTCGCCAAAGGGTGAGTGCTGAAAGATGTCCGCAGCGGTGAACTCCATGATCGGCGCCCAATCGGATTCGATTTGCAGGGGCGCAGGAGGTTCCGAGTCCGGCAGGGAGTCCGGCACCTCGGAGTCACGAGTTTTATATGGGACAAGGTCAGTGTTTGGCTCCATTGCCGCGGTTGTTGCAGCTCCCGAGGCGGTGTCCAGCCACTCGTCCTCGATCTGCGCGATCGGCTCCAAACTATGGGTCGGAGAGGATTCATGTGCGGCCTCCAAGGTGCTGTCCGGCGACAGAGCTAGATCATGCCCATCGCGACAGTGCGGCACGCTCGGCTGCGGATCGGATCCATCGAAGATCAAGTCTCCGCGGATGTCCGCCGTGAAGTTTAGGCTTCCAAATCTGACCTGACGGCCAGGGGCGTAGCTTTCCGTCTGCTCCAGATGGCCAAGTGAATTAGCCCGCAGTGCGAAGCCGCCGAATACGAAGATCTATCCGGGGAGAAAAGTCTCACCCTGGACGGCGTTGTTGATTGGGGAAGCCATCAAGCCTATCGGTGACGACACAGAGGAACTCTCAATGAAAGCACCAATGTCAGTGTCAAAACCGGCGGATCTTGGGTAGGGGGTCCCGAACTGTGCGTCTAGGCGGATGGTAACAGGAGACGAGGGACACGATGTTTTACCCAGGTTCGGGCCCTCTTGATGGAGGTAAAACCCTACGTCCTGCTTGATTAATATTGATGATGTGTATTACAAGAGTGGATCTACCACGAGATTAAGGAGGCTAAACCCTAGAAGCTAGCCTATGGTATGATTGTTGTAATGGAGGTTATGTCCTACGGACTAAAGCCCTCCGGTTTATATAGACACCGGAGAGGGCTAGGGTTACACAGAGTAGGTTACAATGGTAGGAGATCTACATATCCGTATTGCCAAGCTTGCCTTCCACGCCAAGGAAAGTCCCATCCGGACACGGGACGAAGTCTTCAATCTTGTATCTTCATAGTCTTGGAGTCCGGCGGACGATGATAGTCCAGCTGTCCGGACACCCCCTAGTCCAGGACTCCCTCAACCAACAAAATACATAAATAGTCCAGAGAGTCATGGAGGTGATGCGGAAGCTACTCAACCCATTGATCGCCTGAAGATGAAGGAACTTGAGTGCAGTACAGCCGCGGAGCAGGCGCCCAATGTCATCCGTTGGGATACCGATGGCGACGAGCTCGAGGTTCTTCAGTCGTGGTAGAATAAGAGCGAGCGCGTCATTAAGGGGGGATGAAAGTTCATGAACTTGGCGACACGCAGCATGGACGCGAGGCGGAGCATGGACGTTGGCAACAAGCGCATACGCCCGTCATTAGAAGTGAGCTCCTCGCGCTGATCTAGGGCGGGGGATCAGAACCACTCGTCAAGCTTGGCTCGGTCCTTGGTGTTGGAATGGAACTTGCCCATGCTAAGGCCTCTGGTTGGGACATGGTGACTGCCGAGGATCTAAGAGAACGCATCCAAGCTTTTGCGATAGCCATGGCAGAGCTCGTCGGCATCGATGAGGTCTAGAGGGGTGGAGTGCCATAGGGGGCGCAACTGTCGAGAAAGGACGGTTGTTTGTGCCCCATATTTGATTGGGAGGAGGGAGATGATGACTATCAACATATCATTGGGGAGGCTGCTGATGAAGCCTATGCCTACCCGATTCGCATGCAGCTCTCGCTCGACCCGCCTCCGCTTGTTGGCAGCCTCGTTCTCCACCTCTGGAGTCTCCTTGTCAGCGGCGCTTTCTGATAGAAGTGGGAGTACAGGGAATATTTAGTTAAAACAGGGCAAAATAAAAGTGTATTGGTGACTACTCCCTCTGTAAACTAATATAAGAGCATTTAGATCACTAAAGTAGTGATCTAAACGCTCTTATATAAGTTTACAGCGGGAGTAGAAGTTAGTAGGTAGGAATAGAGTAAGAAAATTGAATAACAATTGGTTGCTTAAATACTACACAATTCCTTTGATATTGCTGGGTAAGTCATGCACATACTTGAAAAGAACACTTATTTAGAACAATGTCTAGACGGATGATATCGTCGGGGAAATTAGCATATATCTCATGACGAGACTCTTTTATGTGCAGTGCAATTTCGGTGCCAGCTTTCAGTACATAAAACTTAGAAATTTCTGTCCATAGGCCCGTGGCAAAATAGGAGTGACCACATTCATCAAGTCTTACAGAAGCAACGACTGTAAATCCATGGTTTGTGTTCAGTATGACATCCTTGAAGTTTTGATTAATGTAAAGGGGAAGATTGTGTACTACAGATGCTGTTGCATAGCAAGGGACACGCTGCAGAGAACGGTAGGATTGTTAAAGAATACAATAACATGCAAATATGGGCGAAATTGAAAGAACCGTACAACAGTTGAAATCAAAGGACAAAAATATATAATTAAACAGATAGGGTACCATGATGTCATGGAAATATGAGAGTAATCAGAAGAACAATACATCATTAATTTGCCTAATATAGAAAGAAGAGGGAAAAAAAATCGAAAATCCAGATCTAAGCCCGTGCTCATCTGCACCTGCGCTCACCAAAAAAATCAAAATAAATACTAAACAAATTCAAAAAATTCCAAAAAATTGGGGTGGTGGACAATTTGATGCGTGAGGTGCGCCCCAATTTTCAAAACATTTGGACTTATGTGCAGCTCTCAGCAAAAAAGACAAATCGGAGGTCTGTAAAAATGTGTTCTGTTTATATACTATTTTGGTCTGATTTGTCTTTTTTGCTGAGAGCTGCACATAAGTCCAAATGTTTTGAAAATTGGGGCGCATCTCACGCATCAAATTGTCCACCACCTCAATTTTTTTCGGAATTTTTTGAATTTTTCTGAATTTTTTACGATTTTTTTGAACGGGTGCAGATGCACCCGGGCACCGAAACGCCGCACTCGAAAAAAAAATCCCCTTTTGCGTATATGTTGCATGTGACACCTTTTATCCAAATGTAGCAATATGTAGTATATGTTCAGGAAAGTAGGCCATGCCAACCGATGTAGGATGAGATTGAGAATACCGCACGCATCCTCAAGTCATCTAGTACGGTAAGATGGAACTCCATGGATGTCTAGTCGAGGCCGCAAAGTACTGATGTGTCCGCGCACTGTACAGTCTATGAATGAAAGAAAACCCTCAAATCAGCTTGAATAAAAATGAATTCATGGTGATTTCGGACAGGTGATTAAAGGAGGCAGATGAACTGGTATAAGACATGAGAGAATATCTCATTAAATTAGTTACCTTGTTGTCCACGAGAAAAAACCATCAATACGGTGGATTCCCCAATCGGACGGAGCTGGGTCGATGTTACCTCTCCAATGTATCTATAATTTTTGATTGTTCCATGCTATTATATTATCATTCTTGGATGTTTTAAAATCATTTTATGGTCATTTTATATCATTTTTGGTACTAACCTATTGACATAGTATCCAGTGCCAGTTGCTGTTTTCCGCATGTTTTTTACATCATAGGAAATCAAGGTCAAACGGAGTCCAAATGCAGCGCAACTCCTCTTTGCTCTATAAATACCCAAATATTCCAGAAACCCCCGGGGAGTCGACGAAATATTGATCCAGGCGCCGCAGAGTCCAGAACCACCAAGATCCAATCTAGACACCGTCATTGAGGGGTTCACCACTTCCATTGGTGCCTCTCCTCTGATGCGTGAGTAGTTCTTTGTAGACCTACGGGTCTGTAGTTAGTAGCTAGATGGCTTCCTCTCTCTCTCTCTCTCTCTCTCTCTTGTTTATCAATACAATGGTCTCTTGGAGATCCATATGATGTAAGTATTTTGGCGATGTGTTTGTTGGGATTCGATGAACTTTGAGTTTATGATCAGATCTATGTTTTTATACATGAAATTTATTTGAGTCTTCTTTGATCTCTTATATGCATGATTGCTTATAGCCTCGTATTTCTTCTCCGATATTTGGGTTTTATTTGTCCAACTTGATCTATTTATCTTGCAATGGGAAGAGGTGCTTTGTAGTGGGTTCAATCTTATGGTGCTTGATCCCAGTGACGTACCATGCTACTAAGGATAACAAGATGAGATCTATATCTATCGCAATAGATAAACGGATCTCGTCTACATCATGTCATCATTATTATTGCATTACTCCGTTTTTTAATGAACTTAAAACACTAGATGCATGCTGGATAGCGGTCGATGTGTGGAGCAATAGTAGTAGATGCAGGCAGGAGTCGGTCTACTAATCTTGGACGTGATGCCTATATAATGATCATTGCCTGGATATCGTCATGATTATTTGAAGTTCTATCAATTGTCCAACAGTAATTGTTTTCCCACTGTTTGCTATTTTTCTCGAGAGAAGCCACTAGTGAAACCTACGGCCCCCGGGTCTCCTTTCATCATATTTGTCTTTGCGATCTACTTTCTCTTGCATTTATTTTCAGATCTATTAAACCAAAAATACAAAAATACCTTTCTGCAAATTATTTGTTCCGCGATCTATTTATCCTATCTACCACTTTTTACCTCAGGTTTTTTCCTATCTTGACGTGTCGTACCCGAAAGGGATTGACAACCCCTTTAACACGTCGGGTTGCGAGTATTTGTTATTTGTGTGCAAGTGCTATTTACGTGGTGTGAGGAGGTTCTCCTACTGGTTCGATAACCTTGCTCTCATCACTGAAGGAAATACCTACCATCGCTATACTTCATCATCCCTTCCTCTTTGGGGAAATACCAACGTAGTTCTAGCAGACATCAAAAGGAATTTCTGGCGCCTTTGCCGGGGAGGATCTTCAACATCAACCAGGTTCCTGCTACGTCTTGAGCTTGCGTTGGTTTTCCTTGAAGAGGAAAGGGTGATGCAGCAATAGTAGCGTAAGTATTTCCCTCAGTTTTTGAGAACCAAGGTATCAATCCAGTACGACGCTCCTCAAAAGTCCCACACACCTACACAAACAAACAAAGAACTCGCAACCAACGCAATAAAGGGGTTGTCAATCCCTTCACGACCACTTGCGAAAGTGAGATCTAATAGAGATAGTATGATAAGATAAATATATTTTTGGTATTTTATAATATAGATGCAAAAAGTAAAGATGCAAATAAAAGTAGATTGGAAGCAAATATGATAAGAGATAGACCCGTGGGCCATAGGTTTCACTAGAGGCTTCTCTCAAGATAGCATAAGTATTACGGTGGGTGAACAAATTACTGCCGAGCAATTGATAGAAAAGCGAATAATTATGAGATTATCTAGGCATGATCATGTATATAGGCATCACGTCCATTACAAGTAGACCTACTCCTGCCTGCATCTACTACTATTACTCCACACATCGACCGACTCCTGCTTGCATCTAGAGTATTAAGTTCATAAAGAACAGAGTAACGCCTTAAGCAAGATGACATGATGTAGAGGGATAAGCTCATGCAATATGATATAAACCCCATCTTTTTACCCTCGATGGCAATAATACAATACGTGCCTTGCAACCCCTTCTGTCACTGGGTAAGGACACCGCAAGATTGAACCCAAAGCTAAGCACTTCTCCCATGGCAAGAAAGATCAATCTAGTAGGCCAAACCAAACTGATAATTCGAAGAGACTTGCAAAGATAACTCAATCATACATAAAAGAATTTAGAGAAGATTCAAATATTTGTCATAGATAAACTTGATCAGAAACCCACAATTCATCGGATCTCGACAAACACATCGCAAAAAGAGTTTACATCGAATAGATCTCCACAAGGGAGGGGGAGAACACTGTATTGAGATCCAAAAAGAGAGAAGAAGCCATCTAGCTAATAACTATGGACTCGAAGGTCTGTGGTAAACTACTCACAACTCATCGGAGAGGCTATGGTGTTGATGTAGAAGCCCTCCATGGTCGATTTCCCCTCCGGCGGAGCGCCAGTGAAGGCTCCAAGATGGGATCTCGCGGATACAGAAGGTTACGGCGGTGGAAATTGTGTTTCGTTGGCTCCCTGGATGTTTTCGGGGTACGTAGGCTTATATAGGAGGAAGAAGAACGTCGGTGGCCGCCCGAGGGGCCCACGAGACAGGGGGCGCCCCCTACCCTCTCGTTGCCACCTTGGCTGCTTCTTGACTTGCACCCCAAGTCCTCTGGATCACGTTCATTCCAAAAATCATGCTCCCGAAGGTTTCATTCCGTTTGGACTCCGTTTGATATTCCTTTTCTTCGAAATACTGAAATAGGCAAAAAAAACAACAATACGGGCTGGGCCTCCGGTTAGTAGGTTAGTCCCAAAAATGATATAAATGTGTAAAATAAAACCCATAAACATCCAAAAGGGGTAATATAATAGCATGGAACAATCAAAAATTATAGATACGTTGGAGACGTATCAAGCATCCCCAAGCTTAATTCCTGCTCGTCCTCGAGTAGGTAAATGATAAAAAATGAATTTTTGATGTGGAATGCTACCTAGCATAATTCTCAATGTAATTTTATTTATTGTGGCATGAATGTTCAGATCCAAATGATTCAAAATAAAAGTTCATATTGACATGAAAATGGTGATACTTCAAGCATACTAATCAAAGTAATCATGTCTTCTCAAAATAACATGGCCAAAGAAAGTTATCCCTACAAAATCATATAGTTTGGCTGTTGCTCTATCTTCATCACACAAAGTATTTAATCATGCACGACCCCGGTGACAAGCCAAGCAATTGTTTCATACTTTAATAATATCAAACTCTTTCAACTTTCACGCAATACATGAGCGTGAGCCATGGACATAGCACTATATGTGGAATAGAATGGTGGTTGTGGAGAAGACAAAAAGGAGAAGATAGTCTCCCATCAAGTAGGTGTATCAACGGGCTATGGAGATGCCCATTAATAGATATCAATGTGAGTGAGTAGGGATTGCCATGCAGCGGATGCACTAGAGCTATAAATATATGAAAGCTCAACAAAAGAAACTAAGTGGGTGTGCATCCAACTTGCTTGCTCATGAAGACCTAGGGCATTTTGAGGAAGCCCATCATTGGAATATACAAGCCAAGTTCTATAATGAAAAATTCCCACTAGTATATGAAAGTGACAACATATGAGACTCTCTATCATGAAGATCATGGTGCTACTTTGAAGCACAAGTGTGGAAAAGGAGATAGTAGCATTGTCCCTTCTCTCTTTTTCTCACATTTTATTTATTTTTTCTTTTTCTTCTTTTCTCCTTTTCTCTTTTTTTTCTTTTTTTTCTTTGGCCTTTCTTTTTTTCTTTTTGGCCTTTCTCCTTTTTTTCTTCCTTCTTTTTTTTTCTTTTTGTAAAGTCCGAAGTCTCATCCCGACTTGTGGGGGAATCATAGTCTTCATCATCCTTTCCTCACTAGGACAATGCTCTAATAATGAAGATCATCACACTTTTATGGATTTACAACTCAAGAATTACAACTCAAAGCTAGAACAAGATATGACTCTATATGAATGCCTCCGGCGGTGTACCGGGATATGCAATGAATCAAGAGCGACATGTATGAAAATTATGAAGGTGGCCTTGCCACAAATACAATGTCAACTACATGATCATGCAAAGAGCAATATGACAAAAGTAATGTGTGTCATATGAACGGAACGGTGGAAAGTTGCATGGCAATATATCTCGGAATGGCTATGGAAATGCCATAATAGGTAGGTATGGTGGCTGTTTTGAGGAAGGTATATGGTGGGTGTATGGTACCGGCGAAAGTTGCGCGACACAAGAGAGGCTAGCAATGGTGGAAGGGTGAAAGGGTGCGTATAATCCAAGAACTCAACATTAGTCAAAAGAACTCATCTACTTGTTGCAAAAATTTAGAAGTCATCAAAAACCAAAGCACTACGCGCATGCTCCTAGGGGGATAGATTGGTAGGAAAAGACCATCGCTCGTCCCCGACCGCCACTCATAAGGAAGACACTCAATAAATAAAATTGTGCTCCAACTTCATCACAAAGCGGTTCACCATACGTGCATGCTACGGGAATCACAACCGTTAACACAAGTATTTTTCATAATCACCTCAACTAGCATGACTCTAATATCACTACCTCCAAATCTCAAAACAATTATCAAGCATCAAATTGATCATAGCATCCAATTCACTTTCTATGATAGTTTTTATTATACCCAACTTGGATGCTCATCATTATAGGACCAAATTTGTAACCATAGCAAATACCATGCTGTTCTAAAAGACTCTCAAAAATATATAAGTGAAGCATGAGAGACTAGCAATTTCTTCAAAATTAAGTCACCACCGTGCTCTAAAAGATATAAGTGAAGCACTAGAGCAAAAACTATCAAGCTCAAAAGATATAAGTGAAGCACATAGAGTATACTAGCAAATTCTAATCAAGTAGGATTCTCCCAAAAGGTGTGTACAACAAGGATGATTGTGGTAAACTAAAAAGCAAAGACTAATATAATACACGACGCTCCAAGCAAAACACATATCATGTGGCGAATAAAAATATAGCTCCAAGTAAAGTTACCAATGAACGAAGACGAAAGAGGGGATGCCTTCCCGGGGCATCCCCAAGCTTAGGATTTTGTCTATCCTTGAATATCTTGGGGTACCATGGGCATCCCCAAGCTTAGGCTCTTGCCACTCCTTATTCCATAGTCCATAAAAGCTTTACCCAAAACTTGAAAACTTCACAACACAAAACTCAACAGAAAATCTTATAAGCTCCGTTAGTGAAAGAAAACAAAACCACCACATAAGGTACTGTAATGAACTCATTCTTTATTTATTTTGGTGTTAAACCTACTATATTCGAACTTCTCTATGGATTATAAACTATTTTACTAGCCATAGATGCATCAAAATAAGCAAACAACACACGAAAAATAGAATCTGTCAAAAACAGAACAGTCTGTAGCAATCTGTAACTAACGCAAACTTCTGGAACTCTAAAAATCCTACCAAAATAGGAAGTCCTGAACAATTTTTCTATTGGTCTGCGGCAAAAATAATCAATGCAAAAGCACGTTTCTATGATTTAACAAAACTAAATTCGTGCGTGCAAAGTTTCTGTTTTCAAGCAGAATCAAATCAACTATCATCATAGGTTATCCTATAGGTTCTACTTGACACAAACACTAATTAAAAGATAAAAACACATCTAAACAGGAGGTAGATGCAAGATTTATTATTAGAAAGGAACAAAAACAAAAAACATAAGAAAATTGGCTTGCCTCCCAACTAGCGCTATCGTTTAACGCCCCTAGCTAGGCATAAAAGCGAAGATAGATCTAAGTAGTGCCATCTTTGGCACTAAATTCATAAGTAGCTCACATGATAGATTCATAAGGTAATTTGACTGTCTTTCTTGAAAAGTGCTCCATGCCTTTCTTTAATTGAAATTGGAATCTAATATTCCCTTCCTTCATATCAATAATCGCACCAATCGTTCTAAGGAAAAGTCTACCAAGAATAATAAGGCAAGAAAGTGCAATCTATATCAAGAACGATAAAATCTACGGGCACCAAATTTCTATTTGCAACAATGAGAACATCATCGATCCTTCCCATTGGCTTTTTAATGGTGGAATCCGCAAGGTGCAAATTTAAAGAGCAATCATCAAGATCATGGAAACCTAGAATATCACATAAAGTTTTCGGAATCGTGGAAACACTAGCACCCAAATCACACAAAGCAAAACACTCATGATCTTTAATTCTACTCTTTATAGTAGGTTCCCACTCATCATTAAGTTTTCTAGGTATAGAAACTTTCAAATTAAGTTTTTCATCAAAAGATTGCATCAAGGCATCAACGATATGTTTGGCAAAAGCTTTATTTTGACTATAAGAATGAGTAGAATTAACAACAGATTGCAACAAGGAAATACAACCTTCTAAAGAACAATTATAATAATCAAATTCCTTGAAATCCGAGACAGTGGTTTCAATACTATTTAAAGTCGTGACCTCTCCAATCCAACTTTTACCAAATTTAGCATCAAGATCTAAAAACTCTGAATTTTGGGACGCCTTCTAGGTAAAGTTGACTCATTTTCAGTCCCATAATTATCAAGATTCATATTGCAAAACAAAGATTTAATAGGAGACGCATCAATAACTTTAAGATCTTCATCATTATTTTCATGGAAACTAGAAGAACACGTTTTTATAAAGCAATCTTTCTTAGCACGCAATCTAGCGGTTCTTTATTTGCACTCATCAATGGAAATTCTCATGGCTTTGAGAGACTCAATGATATCATGCTTAGGAGAAGAAGATCTAAGTTTAAGAGAATCAACATCAAGCAAAAGTCTATCAACGTTCCTAGCCAAATCATCAACTTTGAGCAATTTTTCTTCAAGAAGCATTAAAATTCTTTTGAGAAATCATAAATTCTTTCACACTATTCTCAAAATCAAAGGGCATCTTATTAAAATTACCATAGGAATTATTGTAGGAATTTCCATAATTATTAGAGGAATTACTATGGAACGGTCTAGCATTAAAGTTTCCTCTATAAGCATAGTTTCCAAAACTATTCCTACCAACAAAATTCACATCCATAGATTCATTATTATTCTCAATCAAAGTAGACAAAGGCATATCATTGGGATCAAGAGGAGTATTCTTAGTAGCAAACAATTTCATAAGTTCATCCATCTTTCCACTCAAAACATTGATTTCTTCTATAGCATGCACTTTTTTACTAGAAGATCTTTCGGTGTGCCATTGAGAATAATTAGCCATAATATTATCAAGAAGTTTTGTAGCATCTCCTAACGTGATTTCCATAAACGTGCCTCCCGCGGCCGAATCTAAGAGATTTCTAGAAGCAAAGTTCAAACCGGCATAAAATTTTTGTATGATCATCCATAAATTCAAACCATGAGTAGGGCAATTGCGAAGCATCAATTTCATTCTTTCCCAAGATTGGGCAACATGCTCATGATCAAGTTGTTTAAAATTCATAATATCGTTCCTAAGAGTGATAATCTTAGCGGGAGGAAAATACTTAGAGATAAAAGCATCTTTGCACTTGTTCCAAGAATCAATACTATTTTTAGGCAAAGACGAAAACCAAACTTTAGCACGATCTCTAAGTGAAAACGGAAATAACTTCAATTTAACAATATCGTTATCCGTATCTTTCTTCTTTTGCATATCACACAAATCAACAAAGTTGTTTAGATGAGTAGCGGCATCTTCACTAGGAAGGCCGGCGAATTGATCTTTCATAACAAGATTCAGCAAAGCAGTATTGATTTCACAAGACTCAACATCATTAAGAGGAGCAATCGGAGTACTAAGGAAATCATTATTATTGGTATTCGAGAAATCACACAATTTGGTATTATCTTGCGCCATGGCAACAAGTAATCCAACACACAAGCAAACAGAAAAAGGCAAGCGAAAGAGAGAGGAGGAGATTGGGAAAGAGAGGGCGAATAAAACGGCAAGGGTGAAGTGGGGGAGAGGAAAACGAGAGGCAAATGGCAAATAATGTAAATGCGAGGGAGATGAGTTTGTGATGGGTACTTGGTATGTCTTGACTTGAGCGAAGACCTCCCCGGCAACGGCGCCAGAAATCCTTCTTGCTACGTCTTGAGCTTGCGTTGGTTTTCCTTGAAGAGGAAAGGGTGATGCAGCAATAGTAGCGTAAGTATTTCCCTCAGTTTTTGAGAACCAAGGTATCAATCCAGTAGGAGGCTCCTCAAAAGTCCCACGCACCTACACAAACAAACAAAGAACTCGCAACCAACACAATAAAGGGGTTGTCGATCCCTTCACGGCCACTTGCGAAAGTGAGATCTAATAGAGATAGTATGATAAGATAAATATATTTTTGGTATTTTATAATATAGATGCAAAAAGTAAAGATGCAAATAAAAGTAGATTGGAAGCAAATATGATAAGAGATAGACCCGGGGGCCATAGGTTTCACTAGAGGCTTCTCTCAAGATAGCATAAGTATTACGGTGGGTGAACAAATTACTGTCGAGCAATTGATAGAAAAGCGAATAATTATGAGATTATCTAGGCATGATCATGTATATATGCATCACGTCCATGACAAGTAGACCGACTCCTGCCTGCATCTACTACTATTACTCCACACATCGACCGACTCCTGCCTGCATCTAGAGTATTAAGTTCATAAAGAACAGAGTAATGCCTTAAGCAAGATGACATGATGTAGAGGGATAAACTCATGCAATATGATATAAACCCCATCTTTTTATCCTCGATGGCAACAATACAATACATGCCTTGCAACCCCTGCTGTCACTGGGTAAGGACACCGCAAGATTGAACCCAAAGTTAAGCACTTCTCCCATGGCAAGAAAGATCAATCTAGTAGGCCAAACCAAACTGATAATTCGAAGAGACTTGCAAAGATAACTCAATCATACATAAAAGAATTCAGAGAAGATTCAAATATTTCTCATAGATAAACTTGATCATAAACCCACAATTCATTTTATCTGGACAAACACACCGCAAAAAGAATTTACATCGAATAGATCTCCACAAGAGAGGGGGAGAACATTGTATTGAGATCCAAAAAGAGAGAAGAAGCCATCTAGCTAATAACTATGGACCCGAAGGTCTGTGGTAAACTACTCACAACTCATCTGAGAGGCTATGGTGTTGATGTAGAAGCCCTCCATGGTTGATTCCCCCTCCGGCAGAGCGCCGGCGAAGGCTCCATGATGGGGTCTCGCGGATACAGAAGGTTACGGCGGTAGAAATTGTGTTTCATTGGCTCCCTGGATGTTTTCGGGGTACGTAGGCTTATATAGGAGGAAGAAATATGTCGGTGGCCGCCCGAGGGGCCCATGAGACAGGGGGGCATGCCCTACCCTCTCGTGGCCGCCTCGGCTGCTTCTTGACTTGCACTCCAAGTCCTCTGGATCACGTTCATTCCAAAAATCACGCTCCCGAAGGTTTCATTCCGTTTGGACTCCGTTTGATATTCCTTTTCTTAGAAATACTGAAATAGGCAAAAAAACAGCAATACGGGCTGGGCCTCCAGTTAGTAGGTTAGTCCCAAAAATGATATAAATGTGTAAAATAAAGCCCATAAACATCCAAAAGGGGTAATATAATAGCATGGAACAATCAAAAATTATAGATACGTTGGAGACGTATCAGTTCCTAATCACAAATCTCATCTCCTTGCAATTTACATTATTTTCCATTTGCCTCTTGTTTTCCTCTCCCCACTTCACAAAAAATTTCCATTTTATTCGCCCTTTTTTCCGTTCACTGTTTTCTCGTCAGATCTCATGTTTGCTTGTGTGCCATGTGCCTTCTATTGCTTGCATCTTCGTTTGCTAAAACTCTATTGATATGGATCCCCATCCACTTGCTAATCTTTTCAAAGATCTGATTATGTTGAACCAATTGCTAGTGAGTTGAGTGTACTTGATTATCTCTATGAGGTTTTGCTTGAAATTCGGGAATCTGAAAATTGTGATGAAGTGTTGAAAGAAGAAAATTATAAAGTGATTCTTGATAGCACCTTGAATGAAAAGCATGGTTGCAATGATGTTAGTATAAATTCTATAAATGTCAATTGTGTCAATGATATGCAAAACCCTAAGGTTGGGGATGCTAACTTTACTATGTCTACTACTTGTTGCAATGATCATGATTGGGGTGATTCTTCTTATGATCTTGAAAATTTATTTAAGCTCCATGATGAATATGAGATTGAAAACAATGTTTGCAATAATATTAATAGTGGGTTTGGAAGAGTGTCAACTTTAGATCCCACATATTTGGATGATGTTCAATCTTATGAAATTTTTGATAAAAGTGGGTTTGGAGAGGTCATGACTTTAGTTAATGTTAATCCCACTATTTTGGAAGAGTGTCAACTTTGCATGGATGTCGATCGTGTTGAGAATATGTTAAGTGATAGCTATTTTGTTCAATTTTCTTTTGACCCTATATGTAAAATTTTGAGAGAGGAAAATATGGTTGTAGAAATTTTCATGATACTAAATTACCTCTCTTCATGTCGAGATTGCTATCGTCTCTTTCTTTTTCCTTGCATATGCTAGTTTTTGCTTGCCTCGATAATTTTTTTGCCTATAAAATGCCTATGCATAGGAACTTTGTTAGACTTAGATGTGTTTGTCATGTGTTTTATGATGCTCTCTTTGTGCTTCAATTCTTCTCTTTTATGTGAGCATCATTGAAATCGCAATGCCTAGCTAAAAGGCTTTAAAGAAAAGCGCTTGTTGGGAGGTAACCCAATGAATAAAATTTATTTTTGCTTTTTGCTTTCTGTTCTTGTGTGTTAGAACAATTATGATACTGTTATGATTGTGTTTTTTGTGTTTTAATTAGTGTTTTTGCCAAGCAATGCCTTTGGGAAGACTTGGGTGAAAGTTTATTTGATCTTGCTGAAAAACAGAAACTTCTGCGCTCATGAGATTCGTTGACATTTTTTACACAAGAGTGATTTTTAGTTGTGTCGTGGGAACGAACACCTATGGGGTAGGGCCCCTTTTCGGTCCGGCAGGGAGCGGAGATCGCACGAAGAGCGGATCGAGGCAAGCACGCGAGCCGTTTTACCCAGCTTCGGAGCTCTCCGGAGAGATAATACTCCTACTGCTGCTTTGTGATTGTATTCTGTTCTTGCTGGAGAGCGTGAGTGTTCTCTAGTTTCGAATGAGTCGAACCCCCTCTACGTTGCGCGTGGGCCTCCTTTTATACGCTAAAGGGGACCGACAGGTGGCAACGTAGGCGAGGGCAAAAACGTAAAAGATGTAGTTGGTACAACTACTTGTACAGTGTACCCTACCTAACTCTGACGGTAGGGGACAAAGGCATTAAATGCCCGTCCGCGTCGCCCAAACAGTGCAGAAAAGCGACCGTTAGGGGCGCCACCGCTCACCATGATGGCCATCTTGTCATCTCCGCTTGCCACCTCGCACCGCTAGCTGCACAGTTTCTTGCCACGCGCGCCTGGAAAGGCCCCCAGGGCGACACGTTGGTGGATGCGCTAGAGCATGGGTGCAAAGTGGTAGCTTTGCCGCGGCAAGCGTCTTGCCGCGGTCGTTGTCTTGTCGCGTCCGGGAGCTTGTCGCTCACCGGGCCTTGCCGGGACGCGAGGCGCGTAGCGGCAAGTTCCTCGAAATGCCTTGGTTGGCCTTCCCGGCAAGCTCCTCTTGCCGGGGCCTTGACCTTCCCGGCAAGCTCCTCTTGCCGGGGCCTTGTCTCCTCGGCTTAAACACTTTGTTCTTGAATGGCTCCAAAGGAACCAACGGAGGACCTTGGCGGTCGCCCGGCAAGCCTTACCGCGGGGTGCTGCGACTGCCCGTGCACAAGTTCGGGAACTAAGGTACCCCTACTTTAGTACACCGACAGGAGCCCCCGGGCCTGGGCCATACACGGTGCCGAGCGCTGTTGGGCCAGGCCCAAAACAGGGCACGGGCACGCGCGGCCTGGGTTACGCTGAATCTCGCTCCGTATCCACCGCGCCCTCCTGTAATGGCACGCGTCGAATGCGACATCTTGGGAGAGGTCGTGGGTGGTTCTTTATTCGGAGAAAGCGTAACGTTCGCCTCCTCCTCTTTATAAGCAGGGGAAACATGGCAGTTCCCCCACCTTCGCCATTTGCTGTTGCAATCTCGGAAATCTCCGCCGCTCCCCTCTGCTTCCAAATCCGAAAGAGAGCAGCGCTCTACCCCCCATTGCCGCCGTCGCCACCAACGCTGTCGATCTCTCCCTGCCACCTCCTCCATGGTTCCGAAGACCGGGAAGGGCGCGAAGTCGGCCGAGACGCTGCGGCTCGAGGCGCTGCAGAAGGAGAGGGCCACCTTCCCCTCCGAGCTCGCCGCGGCGGAGCTTAGGGAGTGGTACTACCTTTTCTGGTCGACGGAGACGCGGCCGCACCCGTGCACGAAGGTACTCTCCGCCGCTGCTTCGAAACGGGCTCGAAGCGGATACCCCTTTTTCGTGCTGTTCTTCTACTGTGGGCTCTGCCCGCCCTTCTCCGAATTCTTTTGCGACATCATGAACACCTACGGGTTCCACCTCCTCGATTTCACTCCCAATGCTGTCCTGACCATGGCGGTTTTCGCACATCTCTGCGAAAACTTTGTCGGAGTCCACCCAAACGTAGCCCTTTTTTGCCACTACTTCATGCCCCGGGTCGAGAGAGGAGAGCCCTTGTCCGGCGGGGTCACCTGGATCTCGAGGACCGACAAGAAGGAGGCGTATCTGGAGGGGGAGCTCCGCAGCAAATGGGAGGAGTGGAGAGCGGAGTGGTGCTGGATCGTCGAGGAGAACCCGCAGCCATTCACCACCCTGCGCCAAACCCCAGTAGTGCGCGGCGGCGACTGGAGCACCCTTGCCGCGGACGACGACAAGCTGAAGATCGCCACCACCCGGATCTTGTGGCTCAGGCTTGCCGGGCTCACTGTGGGTGCTGTTGGCGCAGACTTTCTTCGCCGCCGCATCGCCCCCTTGCAAGAGAGGAAGAGACCCGCCTGGGAATTTGGGGGTCCCGCGGACATCATGAGGCTGCGCCCGGGCCTCAACTTCAATTTTACTGTCATGGAGCTGGATGCGATGCTCAAGGAGCTGTTCAAGCATGATTCTCAGCATCCCGAATGGTTTAGGTTGCCGGCGGGTGTCGTTCCGTTGTGCAACAACTCCTCGCTGGATCGCATCCACGTAATGATGCCGCAGTGCGATTCGCATGGAATCGTTCCCACTTGGCAAGAGCCTGCGGACAATGTTGTGCAGCAGTTCTTCGACGGCCTGGTGGAGGTGACAGTCCACGCCAACGAACAGAAGCTCCTCACCCGCGACACCACTGAGGAGGAGATGCAGCGCATCGCCACCAGGGCAGAAGAGGCGGCGGCAGCCGCAGCCCCGGGTGAGTTTGGGTTTACTGTGGAGGAGGCAGAGGCAGCAGAGGCGGCAAGCCTTGCCGAGCGAGAATGGCTTGACGACGAAGAAGAGCTTGCCGTGCCTGACATCGAGTCGACCGAGCCCGCCGAGGGTGCGAGCGGCCCGCCGTCTCTGGGTGGTTTGCAGCAAACGGATCCCCCAGCGCAGCCCCCAGTGCAGCCCCCAGCGCAGCCCCCAGTGCAGCCCCCAGCGCAGCCCCCAGCTCCACCAAGAAGGCGCCTCCGCAAGACCAGGGAAGCAGCAGGGCGGCAGACGGGTCAGTAGCCGTCGCGCCGTGCGACGCGCTCCGCCGTGACAAGCAATGTTGCCGCGGGAGTGCCTCGCACCGCAGCGCCAACTGGAGCTGGATCATCCCGGAGCACCGCTTCTGGTACTGCCGCTGTCCCCGCCAAGCGGTCGAGGGAGCCTACTCCTCCGCCTCGTCGTGCCGAAAGAGGGCCGGACTTCGACCTCTCCGCGCTCAGCTCCAGCGAGGAGGAAGAAGAGTAAGACTCTTCGCTGCAGTTCTTCAATCCTTGCTGTATTTATCTTGTATCTGATCTGCTTCACTCTGAACCTTGTTCTTTTTCAGGACCCTGTCCCAGAGAGCGGTGAAGAGGGCCAAGGTTCTGGTGGTTATCATCAAGGACGAGCCCACCATGATGGCAGGGGGTGCGCCCGAGACCACCTTGCCGGACCCGGCAACTACTCCCCGAAGCAGCCCCCAGCGCAGCCCCCAGCGTAAGTATATATAGTTTTTACTTCTTGCTGTTTGGCGCGCGTGGGTGTTCTTTCCTTCGCCGGCATCTGACTGTTGGCTTGCTTGTGTAGGAGCAGAACAGCTTCACCAGGAGGGCTCGGAAACCGCCTCCGATGTGCCGTCTGCTTCAACTACACCGCCGAGGGAGGATTCCCCGGCAAGGGAGTGTTCTCCGGCAAGGGAGAAGTCCCCGGCAAGGGAGGAGTCTCCGGCAAGGGAGGAATCCCCGGCAAGGGGCAGCACTAGCGATCCCCCGTTGGTGGAGCCCATGACTATGGATCCCAGCACAGGTAATCCTTCTTGCCCGAAACTTCCCTTGGATTCTTCTTCTAATTTTCTTTTTGGATATTTGCTTGAATTTTCTCCCTCTTCTGGCCTTTCAGATCCATCTTCCATGGAGCCGATGGAGACCGAGGCCACCGGCGAGGAGAACGCGCGCGGCAACATTGACGATGCCGCCGCCACCGAAGAAGAGGCCGGCGCTGACGATCCTGCCGGCGAGGAGGCCGCCAAAGCTGCTGGCGCAGGAGCTGTCGAAGGGTCCGGTGATCGCACTGACGACCCTGGGGCCGCAGGAGCGCAAGGCGCTACGCCGACCGCTGATCCCTCCGCCGCTGATGCAGCGCCAGGCTCCGAAGAGCCCCAGCCCGGCGCCTACTTGAAGGCTGGTGACGGTGTCTTCATCAAGCTTCCCTGGGCTTCAAGCTCCAGGGCGCCGGTTGAAGGAGAGACTTTTGATGGGGAGGTGCTCGCCTCCGCGGGGCTGATGCTAGTCGACGCGCCAAGCAGCAGCAGCGGCGAGTCTGAGGAAGAGCAGCTGCTCTGGAAGCTAGTGTCGCTCTACCACGCCCGGCAAGCCAAGGTGGAATCCCGGGAAGCACTTGTCGCGCACGCGGGAGCGGATATTGATAAGCGCGCGGAAGAGCTACGAGAACGTAACCAGGAAGCTCTCCGGTCCATTGCAGAGGAGCGGGCGCAGCTCGTCGAGGCGCGGAAAGCCTTCCTTCTCGAGAAGGCTGAAGCTGAGGAGCAACAGAGGCTTGCCGCCGAGGAGCTGTTTGCGCGGGATGGTGAGCTGACGCAGTGGAAGGTCAACCTCGATAGCCACGAGGAGGAGCTTGCCGCGCGCGAGCAATCACTTGGCGGGGCCCTCAAGGAAGCGAAGGACGCTGCCGCAGCTGCCGAGGCCGCCAAGAAGGAGTTGGAGACGAAGGTGGTGCGGCTGGAGGGCGATCTCAAGATGAAGGATGAAGAGCTTGCCGCGCTCCAGCGCGAGCGTGAGAAGGACGCCCTTGCCCACGGTGAACTGTAGGGCCAACTCACCGAGAAGGGAAGGGAGCTGAGTGCCGCTAAGGATTCCAACGCCGATCTGGAGTTGAAGCTGGCCACCCTGACCGAGACGCTGGACAGCGCCAAGGAGCGGGAGGTGGCCCTGAAGGAGGAGATCAAGGGCAACGAAGCTCTGTTAACGAGGGCCGCCGAAACCCAGAACACCTTCAGGGAAACGGTGGAGCTCTGGACGGAGGGCCTCGTGAACATTGCTGCGGTCATCGACGAGGAGCTGGTGCAGCTGGGGGTGGAGGATCTCGGGTACTCCTCCGACGAGAACCTCCAGCCCAGCGTCAAGCTCACTCTGTTCTTCAAGTGCGTGGTGACGGCGCTCCAGCGGCTTCGCGAGAAGATCCCAAAGCAGCTGGCCGACGAGTCGCGCACGATCTGCGCCAGAGTTCTGGAGAAGGTGTTGGTGAAGGTGGCCTTCCGCAACTCGGGCCTCAACCTCACCAACGTCCTCAAGAAGCTGCCGGCAGATGCTGATTTGGAAGAGCTCAAGGCCCTTGTCGCACCCATTGTGGACAAGGTGAATGAGGTCAAGAGGGTTGACGGTGGCCACGTAGATTAGGCCGCCCGTTTCTTTATTTCCTTGTCGCTGCTGTTCATGTTGCGGAAACAATCTATTAGCGCTGCGACAAACTATTTTGTAATATAACTTTATTTTGGGTATCAACTGCTACGTTATTTCCTTTACTTGATTCCTTCCTTTGTATGTTTTCGCCCTACGCTTTTAGGGAACTTGCCGGCGTAGGTACCCTTGCCACGAGCGCTGAGTGCGGAACATCAGCATCCTGCTGGCGGTGCCGCCTCCGACAAGAAACCTTGTCGCAACTAGTCGCAGCACACTTAAATTGTTGAGCAGACTCGAAACAAAGTAAGGGCGCAACTAGCTACGAGTTGGTTCCTCCGTGCACAGGTTTTCCATACAAAGCACGGTCGTTCAAGGAAGATAACTTTAAAAAAATTTAAAATTGACTGCTCAAACTTTGGTAACTTAGCTTTTGTGTCGTTTGCTTCCCGGTAAGGCGATACTTGCTTGAACGACACCTGGTCCACACCATTATCTTCTCCTTTCCCCCCCGGCAAACTTGTGCGCGAGGGAACCTTTCCCTTTCTTTGAGAAAAAGAAAGAAGAGAAAATAAAAATATGGAGCCTCATGGCTCGTTATTGCTTACCGGGGGAAGTGCTGCACAAAGTGTCAGATAATACTTGCACAAAATGGAAAGCATGAAATTGACAGGGTGTACGGAGCACATGAGCTTTATTTATGCACGGGGTCTGCGCCCTGCTTTGTACAAAGGGTTACATGCAACAGCGGCAAGGCTTGTACAAAAGGTGGTTGCCGGAACAGGTTCGGGAAACCGCGCCTTACGGGTAAAACTTACGAAGATGCTCAATGTTCCAGGAGTTGCTCACCGGAAAGCCATCTTCGGTCTCAAGGCGGACAGCGCCGGGCCTAGTGACTCGTTTCACCCAGTAAGGGCCTTCCCACTTTGGCGTCAACTTGTTGGAACTCTGGGCGGAATGAACGTGCCGAAGAACAAGGTCGCCTTCCTCAAGACTTCTGGCGTTAACTTTGCGGCTATGGTAGTGACGCAAAGCTTGCTGGTAACGAGGAGCTCGTACAGTAGCCTGAAGACGGTCTTCCTCAAGGAGCAGTGCGTCATCTTGTCGCAGCTGCTCTTGCTCAAGCTCATCATAAGTGAGCACTCGAGGTGACCCGTATACGAGTTCCGTGGGGAGAACTGCCTCTGCTCCATAGACTAGAGCGAAAGGTGTCTGGCCAGTGGCTCGATTTGGTGTCGTCCTGATCGACCAAAGAACCACCGGCAGCTCCTCGATCCAGTTCTTTCCGCATTTGTGCAGCCTGTCAAAAGTCCTGGTCTTGAGCCCGCGCAGCACTTCAGCATTCGCCCTCTCCGCTTGACCGTTGCTTCTCGGGTGAGCAACAGAAGTGAAGCAAACCTTGGCGCCAAGATCTTGGACGTACTGCATGAAGGTGCGGCTCGTGAATTGCGTGCCGTTGTCGGTGATGATCCTGTTGGGTACCCCGAAATGGCAAACAATCGACCTGAAGAACTTGACTGCTGACTGTGTTGTCACCTTCCTCACCGCTTCCACTTCCGGCCACTTTGTGAACTTGTCGATTGCGACGTACAAGTACTCAAAGCCCCTGACAGCTTGGGGAAAGGGGCCGAGGATGTCGAGCCCCCAGACCGAAAATGGCCAGGATAAAGGGGTCGTCTGGAGAGCTTGAGCTGGTTGGTGTATCTGCTTGGAATAGAATTGGCACGCTTCACAGTTGGTTACTTGTGCAGTTGCATCCTGGAGGGCTGTCGGCCAGAAGAAACCTTGCCGGAACGCCTTGCCGGCAAGTGCTCTTGCGCCAATGTGGTGACCACATATGCCTCCATGTATCTCCGCCAACAGCTCTTGTCCATCTTCCCGGGGAATACACTTCAATTTCACACCGTTGAGTCTCCTTCTGTACAGTATGTCGTCGACAAACTGGTACATACTTGACTGCCGGGCTACTCTTTCCGCTTCTTCTTGCTCTTCGGGAAGCTCTCCTGTCTGAAGGAAATGGACTATCTGCTGTGCCCATGCTGGAGATTGCGACTCGACAACAAGGACTAAAGGCACATATGCTGCTGCGGGAACATCCGCTTCTACGGCAAGAACCTGCGGCTCAGCCGGAGCTTGATATTCCCCGGCAAGTTTGCCGGAGCAAAACTTGTCGGGAGCGTCTGCTTCAACGGAACAAGCCCTAGGGCTTGTCGGAGCAGACTGCTCCTCAGCACTCTTGGCGTTGGTCTTGGGGACCTTCTTGACGGTGGCTTCGGGTAGCTCTGCCGGAAAATAGTCACCAGAAACCAACTTCCTCTTTTTGCTCTGTCCAGTTGATGGTGTTACAGACGGTTGAGTCAGTTTGAGCACAAAGATCCCTGGTTCCACAGGTAACCTAAGTGCAGCGCACTTTGACAGGCCATCGGCAATGTCGTTCTGGGCTCTCGGAACATGTTCCATCTGCAGGCCGTCAAAGTGCTATTCTAACTTTCTCACTTCATCAACATAGGCTTCCATCAATGGGCTCTGATAATCCTTGTTCACTTGGAGGACGACAAGCTGCGAGTCACAACTGACAATGAGCTTCTTGATCCCAAGGTCTGCCGCAATCCTGAGGCTGGCAAGCAAACCTTCATACTCTGCAGTATTGTTTGTTGCTTGCTCCTTGGGAAAGTGCATCTGGACTACGTACTTGAGGTGCTCTCCGGTGGGCGCGACAAGCAGCACGCCCGCACCGGCGCCTTGCAGCGAGAAGGCACCATCAAAGTACATGAGCCACTCTTTGCCTGCTTCCTTGACGGGGATGCCCGTTTCTGGAATTTCTTCGTCGGGTGTTGGCGTCCACTCTGCTATGAACTCTGCCAATGCTCGGCTCTGGATGGTCGAAGTACTCTCAAACTTGAGGCCAAAGCTCGACAGTTCCAGTGCCCACTCGACAATCCTGCCTATTGCCTCTGGATTCTGCAGTATCCTCTTCAGCGGAAAGCGAGTGACGACTGTGATTTCATGTGCTTGGAAGTAATGGTGCAGCTTTCTCGAGGCCATGAGAAGGCCGAAAAGCAACTTCTGCACACCAGAGTACCTTGACCTAGCCCCCTGCAGAAGGGAACTGACAAAGTAAACTGGGCGCTGCACCATTTTCTTCTTTTCTCCTCCTATGTCTGCACAGGTCCACCCTTGTCGGGACCAGAGCTTGTCGGGGAAGTCCCTTGCTTGTTGCTGGATGTATCTGTCGCGGTTGCCGGCTCATCATCCGCCTCCCTCTCCGCCACTAACGCAGCGCTAACCACTTGATTGGTCGCCGCTAGATACAGCAGCAACTTCTCTTGTGGCTTAGCTGCGACAAGTATTGGAGTAGAGGACAGGTATCTCTTCAAATCCAGCAGCGCAGCCTCCACTTCCGGAGTCCATTTCATTGGACCCGCCTTTTTCAAAATTTTGAAAAATGGTAGGGCGCGCTCAACAGACTTAGAGATAAACCTGCTGAGGGCAGCCACGCAACCGGCAAGCCTTCGTACATCTTTGACGCGCTTCGGTGCTTCAATCTGATCAATGGCCTTGATCTTGTCGGGGTTGGCTTCAATTCCCCGCTGAGACACAAAGAACCCGAGAAGCTTGCCGGAGGGGACTCCAAACACACACTTCTCGGGGTTCAGCTTGAGGTTGATCTTGCGCAGATTTGTAAAAGTTTCATCTAAATCTTGGATCAGGGTTGCCTTTTCCTTGCTCTTGACCACTATGTCATCCATGTAGGCTTCCACATTTCTGTGCAACTGTGGCTCAAAAGCTTCGTGAACTACCCTTGCAAATGTTGAACCAGCATTCTTTAGTCCGAAAGGCATCCGTACAAAACAGTAGGTGCCACACGGGGTAATGAATGCGGTCTTCTCCTCATCCTCTTCTGCCATGAAGATCTAATGATATCCTGAGTATGCATCAAGAAATGAAAGCAAATCACATCCAGCCATGGAGTCAACAATCTGGTCAATGCGCGGCAAGGGAAATGGGTCTTTGGGACAAGCTTTATTAACATCAGTAAAGTCGATACAAAGCCTCCATTTCCCGTTTGCCTTGCGCACGACTACAGGATTGGCCAGCCACGTGGGATGGAGCACTCCTCTGACGAGGCCTGCTGCTTCCAACTTCTTGATTTCTTCTGCAATGAATTCTTGGTGCTCCACTGCCTGTTTCCTAACTTTCTGCTTGACGAGCCGCGCGTGAGGACAAACGGCAAGGTGGTGCTCAATTACTTTCCTGGGAACACCGGGGATGTCAGACGGTTGCCATGCAAACACGTCGACATTCGCCCGCAGGAAAGCAACGAGCGCGCTTTCCTATTTGGGGTCGAGCGTGGCACTGATGGTGAAGGTACCACCAGTGCCGTCCTCCTTGGCGGACACCTTCTTGGTCTCCGGCGGAGTTGCCTTTGCCTTCTTACACTTGCCGGTGGAGCTCGATGGTGCGTCCTCGACGGTAGCGCAGCACTCCGAAGAGGTGCGTTTGCCGGAGTGTGCATCAGAGCTCTTGCCGGACTTGGTCTTCTTCTTCCCCCCGGGAGCTTCAGCGACAAGTGTCTTGCGATCTGCTGCGGCTGCTGCTTCTCGGTAAATCTTGTCGGTGCAGATAAGAGCATCTTTCTTGTCGCTAGGGACAGAGATGACACTTATCGGACCAGGCATCTTCAGCACGTTGTAGGCATAGTGAGAGGCTGCCATGAACTTGGCGAGTGCTGGACGGCCGAGTATCCCATTGTAAGGCAATGGAAAATCAGCAACGTCAAAGGTGACCCTCTCAGTCCTGAAGTTCAGTTCGCTGCCGAATGTTACCGGCAACGTGCCTTCCCTTTCGGCTTGCTCCTTCCCGGGTTGATTCCTTGGAATGTGCCAGTTTCTTCGAGCTTGCTGTCAGGGATCTGGAGCTTCTGGAGTACCGCGGAGGAGATCAGGTTCAAGCCGGCCCCGCCGTCGACTAACATCTTTGTGACCTTGAGGTTGCGGATAGTCGGTGAGACCAACATCGACAAGCACCCGACCGCAGTTATGCGATCAGGGTGGTCCTCAATATCAAAGACGATATGCGTGCTGGACCACTTCAGAGGCTTGCACGACTCAACTGGTGGTTCTGCTGCATTAACTTCCCGCACCCACTGTTTGAGCTGGCGGTGCGAAGTATGCAGAGAAGCACCGCCGTCAACACACAGAACCTCTGTGGCTTTTTGAAACTCCTGCTCACCGGCTTCGTCGTCATCCATGTCTTCATCTTCGTATCCATCTTCATCCTGGCCGCGGCCGCGGGGAGGCCTGTCTCCTTGCCGCTGCTTGGCCTTGCCGCAGCGTCCTCCCCGGCCGGGACGCTTCTTGCCGGATCCTCCAGTACCTTCCTGGGCCTTCTCTTTGTCGCGGCGCTCGTACTCAGCTTTCTGCTGCTCGACAAGCTGCTCGACTTTCTTGCAGCTCTGGAGATCATGACCCTTGGTGCGGTGGATGTTGCAATACTGCTTGTCGGAGCCGCCCTGCTTGTCGGCGGCAGCCACAGCCTCGCCGGAATTACCAGCTTTGGCTTTCTCGGCGCCACTTCCGTTGCCGGACTGCTCGACGACTAGCACATCTTTGCCTTTCCTCTTCCTGTTGTTCCGCCGCCAGTTTTTTCTTGCCAGGGCGGCATCCTCACTGTCAGATCCTCCTGCTCCTGCATTCTCTCCGGGGATTCTCCTCCCCTCTTCAGCACGTGCACACTTGTCGGCCAGGGCGTATAGCTCGCTGACATCCCTGATCTTGCACATCGCCATCTCCTCCCTCATCCTGCGGTTTCGCACGTTCTGATGGAACGCGGTGATGACCGCGGCAGGGTGGACATCTGGGATGTTGCGCTGCACTTGGCTGAATCTCTGAATGTACTTGCGCAAGGGCTCTCCTTCCTTCTGGGCGAGCAAATGAAGATCACTCTCTTGGCCATGAGGCTTGTGGCCTCCTGTGAAGGCGCCGACAAACTGATGGCACAGATCCGCTCATGAGGATATGGAGTTGTCCGGGAAGTGCATGAGCCAGGATCTGACATTGGGCTTGAGCACCAGCGAGAAGTAATTGGCAAGGATCTTGTCGTCGCGTCCTCCGGCAGCTTGCACCGCGATGGTGTAAATTCTGAGGAACTCCGACGGATGCAACTTGCCGTCGTACTTCTCTGGTACGTCTGACTTGAAGTTCTTCGTGCTGGGCCACTGGACTTGCCGTAGCTCATGGGTGAACGCAGGGCAACCTACCGCGTACGGCAAGTCGCTTGGTTCCCCTAGCGCATGCATGTCGACAGTGGGCCTAGCGCGCTGGTCTGACTGACGCCACGCTTCTCTTCGACGCTCGATGCGAGTACGAGCGTCCTCTTGCTGCCGTTCTTGAAGAACTTGGCGCTGATCGCGACGAGCTCGAGGATCAGATGACGCAGTGGAGTCACTGTCAAGGTTGACCCGGCGAGTCGGCGATCTTGGCCTTCGGGGTGGAAAGTGCACGGTGGTTGCGCCCCCACCGGTCTTGTCACCACCGGCTTGTGCCTGGGCGTCTTGCCGCGGCTTCCATGTGCTCGGTTGCCGGGGAGTGTCACCGTTGGTGAAGATGATGAGGCTCTGAATGGTGGCCCTCCAATCGTCGATCTTGTCCGGCGCTGGAGGGTAATCTAGGAGCAGTTGAGCTCGGGCCAACGCTTCTTCAGGAGTCTTGGGTGGCGGTGGTGAACAGTGCGAGGAGCGAGATATGCTCGAACTTCTAACAGTGTTAGAAGGAGCAGCATCTCGTCGAGGCAACCGTACCGCGCTCGTGCCAGCATGTTGGCGTGCATGCTGGTCTTGAGCGTCCCGAGATCCACTAGCTTGGCCTTGACCCAACGAACGTATGGTACCGCGAGTACCATGACGTTGTCGATCCCGCGCCTCCTGAGATGGGCGCGGTGCGTGTACGGACGCCGAGGTCTGCGCCGCCTTGTCCTTGGACCTGGCAGCACCGTGAGCTACCTCGTCGGCGCCCGTTCCTCCGCCAGCGTTTACCCCACCACCCGTTTGCTCCGGTGGCGGTGGAATCGACGTGGACGGAGCGACCACCTCCGAAGCCTTCTTCTTCGGTGGCATGTTGATGAAGATGACGATGTAGCCCGCGTGAACACCGGATCAGGTTCACACAACCTCGACGCCCCCTACCTGGCGCGCCAAAGATGTCGTGGGAACGAACACCTATGGGGCAGGGCCCCTTTTTGGTCCGGCAGGGAGCGGAGATCGCATGAAGAGCGGATCGAGGCGAGCACGCGAGCCGTTTTACCCAGCTTCGGAGCTCTCCGGAGAGATAATACTCCTACTGCTGCTTTGTGATTGTATTCTGTTCTTGCTGGAGAGCGTGAGTGTTCTCTAGTTTCGAATGAGTCGAACCCCCTCTACGTTGCGCGTGGGCCTCCTTTTATACGCTAAAGGGGTCACCAACAGGTGGCAACGTAGGCGGGGCAAAAATGTAAAAGATGTAGTTGGTACAACTACTTGTACAGTGTACCCTACCTAACTCTGACGGCAGGGGACAAAGGCATTAAATGCACGTCCGTGTCGCCCAAACAGTGCAGAAAAGCGACCGTTAGGGGCGCCACCGCTCACCACGATGGCCATCTTGTCATCTCCGCTTGCCACCTCGCACCGCTAGCTGCACAGTTTCTTGCCATGCGCGCCTGGAAAGGCCCCCAGGGCGACACGTTGGTGGATGCGCTGGAGCGCGGGTGCAAAGTGGTAGCTTTGCCGCGGCAAGCGTCTTGCCGTGGTCGTTGTCTTGTCGCGTCCGGGAGCTTGTCGCTCACCGGGCCTTGCCGGGACGCGAGGCGCGTCGCGGCAAGTTCCTCGAAATACCTTGGTTGGCCTTCCCGGCAAGCTCCTCTTGCTGGGGCCTTGACCTTCCCGGCAAGCTCCTCTTGCCGGGGCCTTGTCTTCTCGGCTTAAACACTTTGTTCTTGAATGCCTCCAAAGGAACCAACGGAGGACCTTGGCGGTCGCCCGGCAAGCCTTGCCGCGGGGTGCTGCGACTGCCCGTGCACAAGTTCGGGATACTAAGGTACCCCTACTTTAGTACACCAACAAGTTGATTCTTTTTGTAGAGGATTAATA
This sequence comes from Triticum aestivum, assembly GCF_018294505.1. Taxonomy (NCBI): domain Eukaryota; kingdom Viridiplantae; phylum Streptophyta; class Magnoliopsida; order Poales; family Poaceae; genus Triticum; species Triticum aestivum. The sequence goes on from NC_057798.1 coordinate 224,617,231, forward strand.
GACAAATTCCTCATGTTCATCAATTTATTTAATAATTTTTGGAGTTACAGAAGTATTCGAAATTTTCAGATTGCTACAGACTGTTCTGTTTTTGACAGATTCTGTTTTCTTTGCGTTGTGTGCTTGTTTTGATGATTCTATGGTTTTCATTGATGATTTTTTTGCCATAGAAAAGTTGGAATACAGTATATATAATGCAAAAACAAAATAAGAATAGGTTTCCTAAAGTACTTATAGTAGTGGTTTGGTTTCTTATACTAACGGATCTCACGAAGGTTTTGTTTGAGTTTTGTGTGATTGAAGTTTTCAAGTTTTGGGTTATCTTATGATGGATGAAGGAATAAGGATTAGCAAAAGGCTAAGCATGGGGATGCATGAGGCACCCAAGATAATAGTGAAAGAAGTAGCAAGCAACTAAGCTTGGGGATGCCCCCGAGTGGCATCCCTGCTTTCTTCTAACGACCATCGGTATTTTACTTGAAACTATATTTTATTCGTCACATGATATGAGTTTTGCTTGGAGTGTATTGTATGATACGAGTCTTTGCTTGTTTTGCTTTGTGTTTTAAATGTTGAATCCTTGCTGGACACACCCTTTTTAGAGAGCCAAAAATTATGCTATGCTTGCTCCTATGCTTCACTAAAAAATTTAGAGCCATGGACTTGCTCTAGTACTTCACTTATATCTTTTTGAGCACGGTGTTCTTTTTTAATTTTGAAGAAATGCTCTCATGCTTCACTTAGATTTATTTGGGAGTTAGTAAATTTTTAATAAATTCACTCTTGCTTCACTCAGATTATTTTGAGAGAAATAAAAATATTTATGCTCATGATCTTCATTTATATTTGTTTGAACTTATCAAAAGCAACATATGAAAATAGTCCCAAAGTGATAGATATCCAAGGAGGATATAATAAAAACTTTCATGAAGATCATTGGACAAAATAAACTTGATTCTTAGTAATGGTTTTGAGATATGACGATGTGATATGTGAGTCATGTTGATGAGTAATTGTGCTTTAGTAAGAATATTGATGTTAAGGTTTGTGATTCCCTATGCAAGCCTGAAAGTCAATAGTTATGCAATGAAATTTATATCCTACTTATGGTGCATTATTCGGTGTTACTTATGCTTAATGCTTGGGTATGAAATTTTTCGCTTTTTGGTTGGTCGCTTCTCAATCTTTTTGCTAGCCTTCATTTTGCACTAAGTATGATCACTACTTGTGCATCCAAAACCCTTTAAACCAGTTTTGCCATATGAGTCCACTATTGAAGGAAATATGCCCTAGAGGCAATAATAAAGTTATTATTTATTTCCTCATATCATGATAAATGTTTATTATTCATGCTAGAATTGTATTAACCGGAAACATGATACATGTGTGAATACATAGACAAACAAATAGTCACTAGTATGCCTCTACTTGACTAGCTCATTAATCAAAGATGGTTATGTTTCCTGACCATAGACATGTGTTGTCATTTGATTAATGGGATCACATCATTAGGAGAATGATGTGATTGACATGACCCATCCCGTTAGCTTAGCACTTGATCGTTTAGTATTCTGCTATTGCTTTCTTCATGACTTATACATGTTCCTGTAACTATGAGAATTATGCAACTCCCGTTTACCGGAGGAACACTTTGGGTACTACCAAACGTCACAACGTAACTGGGTGATTATAAAGGAGTACTATAGGTGTCTCCGAAGGTACACGTTGAGTTGGCATATTTCGAGATTAGGTTTTGTCACTCCGATTGTCGGAGAGGTATCTCTGGGCCCTCTCGGTAATACTCATCACTTAAGCCTTGCAAACATTATAACTAATGAGTTAGTTATGAGATGACGTATTACAGAACGAGTAAAGAGACTTGCCGGTAACGAGATTGAACTAGGTATTGGATACCGACGATCAAATCTCGGGCAAGTAACATACCGATGACAAAGGGAACAACGTATGTTGTTATGCGGTTTGACCGATAAAGATCTTCATAGAATATGTAGGAACCAATATGGGCATCTAGGTCCCGCTATTGGTTATTGACCGAGAATGGTTTTAGGTCATGTCTACATAGTTCTTGAACCCGTAGGGTCCGCACGCTTAACGTTTCGATGACAATTTTATTATGAGTTTATAAGTTTTGATGTACCGAAGTTTGTTCGGAGTCCCAGATGTGATCACGGACATGACGAGGAGTCTCGGAATGGTCGAGACATAAAGATTGACGTATTGGAAACCTATGTTTGGACATCGGAATAGTTCCGGGTGAAATCGGCATTTTACCGGAGTACCGGGAGGTTACCGGAACCCCCCCGGGGGGTTAATGGGCCTACATGGGCCAAGAGAGAGAAGAGGGAAGGAGCTAGGAGGGGGCCGCGCGCCCCTCCCCCTCCTAGTCTGAATAGGACAAGGGAAGGGGGGCGGCGCCCCCCCTTTCCTTCCCCTCTTCCTCCTCTTTCCCCCCTTCTCCTAATCCTACTAGGAAAGAGGGAGTCCTATTCCCGGTGGGAGTAGGACTCCCCCCTTGGCCGCCCTCTAGGCCGGCCGCCTCCTCCCCCTGGCTCCTTTATATACGGGGGCGGGGGGCACCCCAAAGACACACAAGTTGATCTACGGATCGTTCCTTAGCCGTGTGCGGTGCCCCCTTCCACCATATTCCACCTCGGTCATATCGTCGCGGAGTTTAGGCGAAGCCCTGCGCCGGTAGAGCATCATCATCATAACCACACCGTCGTGCTGACGGAACTCATCTCCGGAGCCTTTGCTGGATCGGAGGGCCGGAGATCGTCATCGAGCTGAACGTGTGCTGAACTCGGAGGCCCGTACGTTCGGTGCTTGGATCGGTCGGATCGTGAAGACGTACGACTACATCAACCGCGTTGTGCTAACGCTTCCGCTTACAGTCTACGAGGGTACGTGGACGAACACTCTCCCCTCTCGTTGCTATATCATCACCATGATCTTGCGTGTGCGTAGGAAAATTTTGAAATTACTACGTTCCCCAACAACTCTACCTACCTATATGCGGTACTTCCATGCCGTTCTAAGCAAATTTTTATGTGCCATCTCTAATGTTCAAAATAAATTTCTCTTTTGTTAACTCTACTACTCGCGAGGCAGTAAAGGGTAGCCAATATTTTCCATGCTAGATGTGTTATTCTCACGATGAGTGTTTATTCACTTGTCATTGCACGAGAGTACGGCAAAGGTACTGGGGATCCCCAGTCCAGAAATGGATAAATGAATTTACTTTATGTAGTCAAATAATAAATTCCTTGGAAAGTGTTGGTATGGAAGGCACCCGTGGATATGGCTAGCCATGGAAAGTGAAAGTTATGGTGGAAAAAGGAATAAACTTTATTTTCTGTTTGGGAACCGCCTATGATGTATCTGGCATGGAAAGTGTTGGGATGCTCCAAGAGGTTTTCGTTGGTAGGAAAAGTATGCCTCTCAAAAATAATTTTATCTCTCAATTTAAGCTTTGAGCTCTGGCACCTCTACAAATCCCTACTTCCCTCCGCGAAGGGCCTTTCTTTTACTTATGCAATTTTTATTTTGAATTTGAGTCTCCATCTTCTCTTATAAAGCACCAACTAAGGGGCACTATGATCATATTTGAGCATTGGATGTAGCTAATATTTGAGTGTGTTTCATGAATGGATCAATGATTGAGCATGATGGGCTAGGGATAACTTGCTTTAGTGGTGATATTTTGAAAGACATGGTTGCTTGTTGGTATGCTTGAGTATTAAGGTCTTCATGTCAAAACTAGACTATTGCTTTGAATCATATAAAAGTCCATATGTCCATGCTATAAAGAAAAGAATGTGATGAACATGTTAGGCAACATTCCACATCAAAAATTCTGTTTTTATCATTTACCTACTCGTTGATGAGCAGGAATTAAGCTTGGGGGTGATGATACGTCTCCAACGTATCTATAATTTTGATTGTTCCATGCTGTTATATTATCATTCTTGGATGTTTTACAATCATTTTATGGTCATTTTATATCATTTTTGGGACTAACCTATTGACATAGTGCCTAGTGCTAGTTGCTGCTTTCTGCATGTTTTTTACATCGCAAAAAATCAATATCAAATGGAGTCCAAACGCAACGCAACTCTTGGAGGATTTTTTTGGGCCATAAGAAAGCCAATGGGCCAAGGAAGCACCTGAGGGGCTGCTCGAGGGGAGTAGCACCCACTAGGGCACGCTAGGAGGCCCTGGCGCACCCTGGGGGGTTGTGCCCACCTCGGGTGCCCCCCAAACCGCCTCTTTGCTCTATAAATACCCAAATATTCCAGAAACCCTGGGGGAGTCGATGAAATATTGATCCAGCCGCCGCAAAGTCTAGAACCACCAAGATCCAATCTAGACACCGTCATGGAGGGGTTCACCACTTCCATTGGTGCCTCTCCTATGATGCGTGAGTAGTTCTTTGTAGACCTAAGGGTCCGTAGTTAGTAACTAGATGGCTTCCTCTCTCTCTTGTTTATCAATACAATGGTCTCTTGGAGATCCATATGATGTAAGTCTTCTAGCGGTGTGTTTGTTGGGATCCGATGAACTTTGAGTTTATGATCAGATCTATGTTTTTATCCATGAAAGTTATTTGAGTCTTCTTTGATCTCTTATATACATGATTGCTTATAGACCTCGTATTTCTTCTCCGCTATTTGGGTTTTGTTTGGCCAACTTGATCTATTTATCTTGCAATGGGAAGAGGTGCTTTGTAGTGGGCTCAATCTTATGGTGTACAGTGACAGAAAGGGAACCGGCACGTATGTATCGTGCTACTAAGGATAACAAGATGAGATCTATATCTGCCGGAATAGATAAATGGATCTCGTCTACATCATGCCATCGTTCTTATTGCATTACTTCGTTTTTCCATGAACTTAATACACTAGATGCATGCTGGATAGAGGTCGATGTGTGGAGTAATAGTAGTAGATGCTAGCAGTAGTCGGTCTACTAATCTTGGACGTGATGCCTATATAATGATCATTTCCTGGATATCATCATGATTATTTGAAGTTCTATCAATTGCCCAACAGTAATTGTTTTCCCACCGTTTGCTATTTTTCTCGAGAGAAGCCACTAGTGAAACCTACGCCCCCCCCCGGGTCTCCTTTTATCTTATTTGCCTTTGCGATCTACTTTCTCTTGCATTTATTTTAAGATCTATTAAACCAAAAATACAAAAGTACCTTGCTGCAATTTATATGTTCCGCGATCTATTTATCCTATCTACCATTTTACCTCACGTTTTTGCCTATCTTGAGGCGCCATACCCGAAAGGGATTGACAACCCCTTTAACACATCTGGTTGCGAGTATTTGTTATTTGTGTGCAGGTGCTGTTTACGTAGTGTGAGGAGGTTCTCCTACTGGTTCGATAACCTTGGTCTCATCACTGAGGGAAATACCTACAGTCTCTATACTGCATCATCCCTTCCTCTTTGGGGAAATACCGACGTAGTTCTAGCAGACATCAGTCGATGGGAAGCAACATTGAGAAAGTCGATGGCGATAGGCGGCAGCAAGCGGAAGTGGAAAAATGCGGTGGGGTTTGTCGGCAGCCTGGCGGTGGCAACAAGCGTCGAGCTAAGTAGTTGTCGCGCGATAGGTGGTGCCATGCAGAGTCGCAGAGGAGGTTGTGCAGGTGTGAATGGGGACCGGAGGGGGTGGGTGGCGGGCAAGGTGAGGGTTTTTGTGACGTGGGGATGGTGAGTGTTTTCTTTTTTTCCTTTTTGAATTGGGTGGTGAGGGTTTTCTTTTTTCCTTTTTGAATTGGTGGTGAGGGTTTTCTATCCCACAAAGAGTTTTGGAGGCAACGGTTTGCTAGAGCCAACTGTGTGTGATTGACATAACTGGGAAAATGGAAGTCATTGCACACGGTTTTAGTTTGGGAAATTAACCATGTTTCACGGTGGTTCCACTTTTCCTTCATCGGTTGAATTTGAAAGTTTTACCCACGATAAACATTCACCCTAATATGCATAAAATTCCATCAAGCAAACTGAGTGCATCCATATCCCACATTTAGATATAAGTAAACATAGATTAAACATACTCGGGCATATATTATAAGTCCTACCCAAGCATAGTTCAACCATATATGGTTCGACCGTTATCAAGAATACTCAAGTACATTGATAATTAACACACTACATAGCCATACATAGTTCAATCCAATGTCTCATCTCATCTGCCGGCACGATCGTGAAGCTTCTCCAGGTACTCGGTGTACGCGGTGTGCACCACCGTGTGAGAATACTTCTGCCTAAGGGAGCCAACGACTCATCCTATTGCATGCGCCAGAACACTTTGATACGCGTCACAGAGCTTTTGATTGCAAAATGGACATCGATAGCCCCAGTTCCAGGTCCTAATACGCTTGTTATGCATTCCCGCATAGACCTCCCTGAGGAATTGCCTCTTGTACCTCCTCTGGAAATCTTCATCCTCGCTGTCGATATCGTCATATAGCACCTATATATATAGTAAAAAAATGTGGCGTCAAAATTGGAATAGAAACTGATCTCTAGCAAACATTTGGCAATTGCCAAAAGTTTGCCTCAAATCAATTTTACATGCCGTAAAGTAGGAATAGGAATTTATGGATTTATGGCTATTTTTTTTAGACATATACAGAGATTCTGGTTCGATTTTTAAGCACAGTCGTCTATGTACAGACCAATCTTGAAAAAAAATGGCTGAAACATATATTTAGGTCATTCAAACACTACAAAAAAATACACTTCCGTGATGATACGTGTTTGTCACAGTAGGTCGCGTTTTTTGTCATGCATGTACATCCATGACAAATTTTTGACAGAATCAAGATAGTCATACATGTGCTGTCGTAGAAGTGTTCCATGACATTACCAAAATTATCATCACGGAAGTGTCCACTTCCATGACGATAAATCGCGCGTCACAGAAGTGCTTTCGTCAAGGGTGACCGACACGTGGCATCCACCATAACGGAACGCCGTTAAGCTATCGGGTCAGGTTTTGGATCCGATAACCCGTTAACAGCCCCGACCAATGGGGATTTTCCACGTGTAAAATCATCATTGGCTGGAGGAAACACGTGTCGATTCATCGCTAGGACAGATGTCATCCACTCATTAGACAGAAGGCACCTATGGTACGTCGACACATGGCACGGCCCAAAAGAGGCCCATTGCTATGAAAAGGCCGGCCCGTTTGACTTGGTGAAAAGGTGGTGGGCCGACCCATGGAAAGCCTGTTAATGGCCTATTCGCATATAGCCCATTTACAACCCACTAACCGAAGGCCTGTTATGCCCTGTTCAAATTAGGCCCAGTAGCGTCATTTGGGCCATCCAATATGATTCCAGCCTGTTTTCACTTCTGGCCCATGTATGGCCCATGATGTCTTTCGGCCCATATGAGGCCCTATGTAACACTTGGCCTATTAACGGCCAGTGGTGAAACTGGCCCGTAATGAACAGTGTATCACTTTACACCCATTAACGGCCCGTGGTGAAACTGGCCCGTATAGAATAGTGTATCACTTTATACCCATTAACGGCTCGTTTTTCCGTTGGGCCGTTTCCAGCCCATGTTATCTTTCGGCCTTATTAGAGCCCATTTATTCTTGGGCTCATTTCCAACATTCGTTTACTTACGGCCCGTTACTGTCATTTTCTGCTTGTGGGCCAAATTCAGCACGTGGTTACAGTCGGCCCGTTTGTGGTCCGTTAAATGTTGGGCCGTTTTCATAGCGTCATCAAATACGGCGTATTAACGATGGCCCATTATGGTCGGACCATGAACGGACGATTCCAACTCTAGCCCGTTTACGGCCAGAATGCGGTCTTTTTGGCCCATGTTTGGCCAATCGGTCATACGGCCCGTATAAGGCCCATTGATGATACGGCCCGTAGAAGGCCATTGTTTCTATGGCTCGTAGAAGGCCCATTGTTTCTACGGCCCGTAGAAGGCCCAATGTTTATACGGCCGTAGAAGGCCCACTGTTTCTACGGCCCGTAGGTCCAGTGTCACTACAGTAAATATTAGCCCATGGTTATTGTGGCCTAGTTTTAAAAAATAGGTTATTGCAGCCAATAGCAAACCGCAGAAAAAGAACTGCACTGACTACAAGTGAGGGAGTCCTCGACTAGGGGGTGTCCGGACAGCCGGACTATCATCGTCCGCCGGACTCCAAGACTACGAAGATACAAGATTGAAGACTCCGTCCCGTGTCCGGATGGGACTTTCCTTGGCGTGGAAGGCAAGCTTGGCGATACGGATATGTAGATCTCCTACCGTTATAACTGAATCTGTGTAACCCTAGCCCTCTCCGGTGTCTATATAAACCGGAGGGCTTTAGTCCGTAGGACATAACCTCCATTACAACAATCATACCATAGGCTAGCTTCTAGGGTTTAGCCTCCTTGATCTCGTGGTAGATCCACTCTTGTAATACACATCATCAATATTAATCAAGCAGGACGTAGGGTTTTACCTCCATCAAGAGGGCCCGAACCTGGGTAAAACATCGTGTCCCTTGTCTCCTGTTACCATCCGCCTAGACGCACAGTTCGGGACCCCCTTCCCGAGATCCGCCGGTTTTGACACCGACATTGGTGCTTTCATTGAGAGTTCCTCTGTGTCGTCACCGATAGGCTTGATGGCTCCTCCAATCAACAACAACGTCGTCCAGGGTGAGACTTTTCTCCCCGGACAGATCTTCGTATTCGGCGGCTTCGCAGTGCGGGCTAATTCACTTGGCCATCTGGAGCAGATCGAAAGCTACGCCCCTGGCCGTCAGGTCAGGTTCGGAAGCGTAAACTTCATGGCCGACATCCGTGGGGACTTGATCTTCGACGTACTCGAGCCACAGCCGAGCGTGTCGTACTGTCACGATGGGCATGATTTAGCTCTGCCGCCGGACAGTGCCTTGGTGGCCGCACACGAATCCGCTCCGGCCCTCAGTCCGGAGCCGGTCGCCCAGATCGAGGACCGGTGGCTGGACACCGCCTCGGCGGCTGCAACTTCCACGGCGATGGAGCCAAACACTAACCTTGTCCCTTGCAAAGCTCGTGACTCCGAGGTGCCGGACTCCGAACCTCCCGCGCCCCTGCCAATCGAATCTGATTGGGCGCCGGTCATGGAGTTCACCGCCGCGGACATCTTCCAATACTCACCCTTTGGCGATATCCTAAATTCGCTAAAGCATCTCTCGCTATCCGGAGAGCCCTGGCCGGATTACGGCCAGGATGGTTGGGATGCGGACGACGAAGAAATTCAAAGCCCGCCCACCACCCACTTTGTAGCCACTGTCGAAAATCTAACAGACATGCTAGACTATGACTCCGAAGACATCGACGGCCTGGACGACGATGCCGGAGACGATCAAGAACCAGCGCCTACAGGACACTGGAAGACCACCCCAACAAACGACGTATATATGGTGGATACCCCAAAAGGAAGCGATAACGAGGACCAACGGAGCACGGCAAAGGATAATCCCGCCGATAAACAACCAAAACGGCGACGCAGACGCCGGCCTAAGTCCCGCCTCGACAACAACAGCGCTCCTAATGACCCAGCAATAGAGCAGGGCAAACCAGTGGACGACGAACATGCAGCCAAGCAACCGTCCGAACAGGACGAGTCGGATAATCAATCCATGCCCGGCGAAACCAACAGTCCAGACGACCTCACGCCCGACACACCACCGGAGAATAAGAGCCTTCGGAAAAGACTCGTCTCCACTGCAAGAAGTTTGAAGAAGGAAAAACGAAAGCTCAAAACAGCGGAAGGCATACTCAGAATGAGGTGGAGCAAAGTGCTCAAAACCGCAGACAAATACGGTAATGGCCATCAATCAAAGAGCTATCCGAAGCGCAAGCTGCTGCCAGAATTTGACGAGGAAGCCATAGAGCCCCCACAGTCAAAAAACAAAGAGGCCGCCTGGCCGGATAGACGGCCAGATGATAGGCCAAAATCTACAAGCGGCGTCGCACACAAGCCGACTCATGACCCTGGGAAAACAGATCGCCCAGCCAGGTCCATTTACGGGCCAAAAAAGAGGGCCCTAGGAAGCAACACAACACGCCAAGTGTTCGAAGACAGCGGTACACCCAAATACAGGGGCGCCGCACACCCACTATGTTTCACCAATGAGGTGCTGGATCATGAATTCCCAGCAGGGTTTAAACCCATAAACATAGAGGCTTACGATGGAACAATAGACCCTGGAGTCCGGATAGAGGATTATATACTACACATACACATGGCTAGAGGAGATGACCTCCACGCCATAAAATACCTACCCCTCAAGCTCAAAGGGCCAGCTCGGCATTGGCTCAAAAGCCTCCCAAAAAACACTGTTGGAAGTTGGGAAGAGCTTGAGGACGCGTTTAGAGCAAATTTTCAAGGGACTTATGTCCGCCCTCCGGATGCAGACGATCTAAGTCATATAACTCAACAGCCCGGAGAGTCAGCGCGCAAATTCTGGAACAGGTTCCTTACTAAAAAGAACCAACTAGTCGACTGTCCGGACGCCGAAGCCTTAGCAGCTTTTAAACACAACGTCCGAGACGAGTGGCTCGCCAGACACCTCGGCCAAGAGAAGCCGAGGACAATGTCCGCGCTAACAAGCCTCATGACCCGCTTTTGCGCAGGGGAAGATAGCTGGCTAGCAAGATGCAGCACCAGCGACCCGAGTACATCCCAGATTAGAGATGGAAACGGAAAATCACGGCGCAGAAAAGATCAGCGCCGGAATAAAGAAAAAAGCCCAAAGAATACGGCGGTCAACGCTGGATTCAAAAGCTCGCGGCAAAACAACAAAACACTACCTCTTAAGGATAACAGTGATGAGCTATCCAACTTAAACAAAATTTTGGATCAGATATGTCAAATCCACAGTACCCCCGGAAGGCCTGCAAACCACACCCACCGAGATTTTTGGGTTTTCAAACAGTCCGGCCGACTCAACGCCGAACACAAGGGGCTCGACGCATCAAGCGAGGACGATGATAAACCCCACCAGCAGAGCACCAGAAAACAAAAGACTTTCCCACAAGAAGTCAAATCAGTAAACTCACTTCATGTGATAATACGGAAAAACAATGCGGCACCCGCTAAGATGGGTCTCGCACGGTCCACCCCAGCGGAACCTCGAGATTGGATGTCAAAACCAATCACTTTTGACCACCTGGATTATTCCAGAAGTGTTCGAAATGCAGGATGGACTGATCTGATATTGGATCCTATAATCGACGGACTACAATTTACACAAGTCCTGATGGACGGAGGCATCGATCTAAACCTTCTATATCCAAACACAATCCAAAAGTTGGGGATAGACCTTACTAAAATTCGACATAGCCGCACTTCCTTTAAAGGAGTGATGCCAGGCCCTTACGCCAAGTGCACAGGCTCCTTATTACTTGAAGTTGTGTTCGGGTCACCGAACAACTTCCGACGCGAAAAACTAATCTTTCATGTCACCCCGTTCAAAAGTAGCTATCAAGCACTATTGGGACGTGAAGCTTTTGTCCGCTTCAACGCTATACCACATTATGCGTCTCTTACACTTAAAATGCCCGGTCCACGTGGCATCATTTCATTGCGAGGGTCATTTAAAGACCCCGGACACGGCTAGACGAGTCCGGCATAAATAAGCTAGGGGCTCCCTAGCCGCACACCCCTTCACAAGGGGTTGCGCGTATAAGCAACAACGAGCTAATATAGACTCCGCTTTACTTATTAATATTTTTCATATACTTTTTTTCGCACGATTTCCTTTCAAACTAAGTTCCTCTCTTTTTACATATGAACAACGTGCACACCCGTCCAGGATAACGGCACAACGGAGACACAGGCGCAGACGTGCAGTAGGGACCCGTCGCAAGGATTCTTTTCAGATTAAGACCCTACGTAAACCTTTTTTACTGTCTCTTGTTGCTATAATCCCCTGGTTCCTCATTATAACCAGAGCGGAGCCTGACGTTTTGGCATCGGCCGCGTCAGAGGACCTTGCCCGTACCTGGACACTAGGGGCTTAGGGCATTGTTCTGCCCATTATTATAAAGACCAAACACCTTAGGGAGTGTTCGGCGTCTCGAGTTAGGCCTTATATGCATCAGCTCCGAATCATGTATTTGGTCAAATGTTGGGTTTGCCCGGCTCCTGTGTTTTGCTGCCTTACGTTCCTTATCATCGGCTAACACGGCACCAGGAGAACTACTGCGATTGTGCGCCAGTTCGGCTGGGCGAGCACCTCAGTAGAGAAAGCCGAAAACTGACTGTCGTGATACAGCGAGAGACTGGTCAACCACTCGATCGACCACCGGAATGTTTAGAATTCCTCCGCTTTGATGAAGGACTGTTTCCCGGTCAGGCACACACGCGCCCCGAATTCGGAGAGCGCGGTGCCCCCAGGGGCTATATCGTAGCCCCACCCTCGAACTCCAATGTCTAAGTGAAAGTGTTAAAGCATCATATTCAGGTTGCCTCATTTGCTACGCTACCACCTGCTCAACAGGACCGAGACGTCGGATTAAGTGTGAAAATGCGCTATTTTTGCGAACACCCCCGCACCTTGTGCGTGGGGTCTGAAGCCGAAGACTGCCATCTTTCAGGTTATACACACGTATACATAAACGGCCGCATAGGAGATATTTCAATACTTGGAACGCACAAGTATAAAAAGCAATTACATCATAACCATTGTTTTACAAAATAAAACGTTCATTTGAACGTGCCATTTTTCGAGCATTGCGACTCTATTACACGAGCACCACGCATAACTTCCCCAAAATAGTGCTCGGCGGGTAACCGACTTTCGTCCGAACCCTAGGTTGCAACAGCGGTGGCATCCATCTCTGTCCAATGTGTCTTCACACGGGCAAGGGCCATCCGCGCACCCTCTATGCAGGCCGACCGCTTCATTTCCTTGATATGCGGCACCGCCCCAAGGAACTCCTGCAATAAGCCAAAATAGCTCGTCGGCTTGGGCCTCTCCGGCCAGACATGAGTCACGATATCCGTCATGGCAAGTCCGGACAACCAATTCAGCTCAGCCCATTCGGCCAACCGATCGGTCAGCGGAAGTGAACGATCCGGACTATGGAATTGAGACCAAAATAGCTCTTCCGTCTTGTGATCCTTCTGACTTCGGAAGTGCACAACGGCATCCGCCGCACTCGCCGCTAAGTCCATATATGGATCCTCCGGACCCCACAGCTGGCCAAGCTGGGCATACTTTGGATCTGTAAACCTGCGGCGTAGCAGAAAAGGCTTGCCAGCCACAATGTCTCCGGCCTGACGCAGCTCCTCCTTCATAGCCCGCATTGCAGAACGGGCATCCTTGGCTTCGGCGGTGGCCTTCCCCAGGTCTTCTCGCTCCGTTAGGCGCTCCTTTTCAAGAGCCTCATTGCGGTCGGTAGCATCCTTCAATTTAACGGCCAATTCGGCCATCTCTTCCCTGCTTCGGCAGTGTGCAGCCCTTTCGGCTTCTAACTCCTCGGCCGCCCTCGAGGCAGCTACATCACTCCCTCTGGCTTGCTCCTTGGCTTGAGCAAGTTCTGCCTGAAGGCTCTCCACAGCAGCAGCACCATCTGCGTCAAGCATAAATATTGTAAGAGGTGGGCTTTAGCTCCCCTAATAGGTGACTGTGGAGAATCAATTTACCTTGCGACTCGTCAAGTCGCTTGTTGACTAGCGCGATGTCTGCATCCGCCACATCGAGTTGCCGCATTAATTCAGCAACTCCATCAGTCCGGCTAGCCCCCGGACTATCCGCCACCTCCATAGGAAAGGCGACACACAATACCTGCGATTTTGATCCTCGGCACGCTGTCGCTTTCGACAACCTACCGAGTCTCAGGGGCTACTATCTATACAGGGCGCACTTTCATGTGCAAAACTGTCAAAAAGGCGCGTTGTTTTTACGTACCTCAAAACCCTCCAGCAAACTCCTGACGGCATTATGCAATCCATTTTCGGCGGATGAAATCCTTCCAATCACCATACTCATCAATGCACGGTGATCTTCTGAGATGGACGCCCTCTCAAGCAGATCCTTCAGCTCCCCCGGCCGAACACTAGTCGACGCCGAACTCTTCGGCTCTGCCGGGCTCGGGGATACCCTCCGTGACGACACTTCAGGCTCGTCCACCCTATCCGACGGCGCAGCAGATGGAGGCGTCTCGCTCTCCATCATCTCTGGACGAAGATCCCTCGAAGACGAGCTCATCTGAGAAGGTCGCAGGTCCGAACTACAAGGTAAAAATTTCGGTTATCCTCAGAAGCACAAATAGGGATGTTTCTTATTAACAAACTCCCCTTTTTTTTACTCACGGCTCGCTGGAGGGCTGATTCTTTAGAGAAGACTGTGCGGCCGGGGCCTCCCCGGACGCAGGACCCTCTGGTGAAGATTTCTTCCCCCGCTTAGGGGCTTTGGCCTCCGGATCTTTGGAGGCGGTCCTCTTCTCCCCCGGGAGGGAGGGATTCTCGATCCCCCCTTCTTCAAGCGCCCCCTTGGGCGAGGCGGTAGCTCCTCTGTTTTCCCCTTCGCCTTCTTCTGAAGGCGCAACCTCCAACATTCTGACCAGCACGGGCTCCGGCGCGGTCTCTGGGAGGGGGGGCGGACACCGTATCAGCTTTGCTTGTGCTATCCACTCCTGTTGAAGGATAACGGGTAACAAGGCGAATTGTAGAAAGGCAAACAGATGGTACGTCCGAACACTGAGCTACTTACTTGAGTATCCGGGCGATTGCAGCTTAGGCCGGCATCCTCGGTCAATTCCGGACACACCCCCTGTGATCCGAAGAACAACTTGTACATCTCCACGGGTGTCGTACCCATGAAGTGTTGGAGAATCCGTGGTCCCTCCGGATTGAACTCCCATAGCCGGAGGGGACGGTGTTTGCAGGGCAGGAGACGCCTATTAGCATAACCTGCACCACCACGACCAGATCGATCTCCCTCACTTGGAGGTCCCGAATCCGGCCCTGCAATAAGGGCACGTCTTTTGACGGCCCCCATTTGAGCCCTTGGTTGACCCACGACATCAACCGTCGTGGAGGTCCCGAGCGGAATGGAGGCGGCGGCTTCTGCCTGCTGCCCTTTGGAGCGGTGATATAGAACCACTCCTGCTGCCACAAGCCGAGCTCCTCTTGGAAGGAGCCCTCGGGCCACGGGGCATCGGCCCTCCTGCTTACGGCCGCCCCGCCGCACTCTGCTTGACACCCCCCGATCATCTTCGGCTGCAAATTGAAGGTTTTCAGCCACAAGCCGAAGTGGGGGGTGACGCGGAGGAAGGCTTCACAGACGACGATGAATGCGGAGATATGGAGGATGGACTCCGGAGCCAAGTCGTGGAATTCCAACCCATAGTAAAACATGAGCCCTCTCACAAAAGGATCCGTCGGGAAGCCTAAACCCCGACGGAGGTGGGATACAAAGACGACGTACTCGCCGGGCTCGGGGGTGGGGATGGCCTGCCCTTCGGCGGGCAACCTGTGCGAAATCTCGTAGGACAGGTACTTGGCTTCTCGCAGCTTTAGCACGTCCTCCTCCGTAACAGAGGAGGGCATCCACCGGCCCTGAAGGTCGAAGCCGGACATTGTTGAAGGTCCGAAGCGCTCGAATCTGGGGCTCTGGGTGTTGGAACTTGGAGCAGGGAGAAGATTCGATGGAAGATTGAAGAAAAGGAACGAGCCTTGGTCCTGTTATAAAGAGGGAGAATACCAAGAGCCATCTCCGTGACCGTTCGGGATTCGCCTTCGATAGAGGAGGTGTGGCGACGGGCGCGGTTGGGTTACCCACGTCCGTATTGATGAGAATCCCGGAATAAGGGGAACACGATCTCTGCTTCGACAAGACGTGCCAAGGAAACCGCTTGGTAAACGCGCTGAGGCGGTATAATAAAAAATGATTCAAGTAAAGGCTTGGTAGTGGCATGACGTCATGCCACGGAGTACGTCAGCAGATTGAACTTGTGTACATTTTATTCTCTCTACGGTGGAACATGGAATTTATTTTGCAGAGCCGGACACTATCTTGGTGTTCACAATCTTCTATGGATTATTTGGAGGAGGAACTCGCCTTGCAATGCCGAACATTATGCGCGCCGGACTCATCGTCATTGAAGCCAAGTTCAGGGGCTACTGAGGGAGTCCTGGACTAGGGGGTGTCCGGACAGCCGCACTATCATCGTCCGCCGGACTCCAAGACTACGAAGATACAAGATTGAAGACTCTGTCCCGTGTCCGGATGGGACTTTCCTTGGCGTGGAAGGCAAGCTTGGCGATACGGATATGTAGATCTCCTACCGTTATAACCGACTCTGTGTAACCCTAGCCCTCTCCGGTGTCTATATAAACCAGAGGGCTTTAGTCCGTAGGACATAACCTCCATTACAAAAATCATACCATAGGCTAGCTTCTAGGGTTTAGCCTCCTTGATCTCGTGGTAGATCCACTCTTGTAATACACATCATCAATATTAATCAAGTAGGACGTAGGGTTTTACCTCAATCAAGAGGGCCCGAACCTGGGTAAAACATCGTGTCCCTTGTCTCCTGTTACCATCCGCCTAGACGCACAGTTCGGGACCCCCTACCCGAGAGATGCCGGTTTTGACACCGACAACAAACAAACAAATAAACAAGACAACAAGGAAATAAATAAGCAAGCAACTTACACTAGGCTATCACGGCTATTACACATATTAAATCCACTGGGCATCAAAGTTCGCCACCAGTGCAAATATAGGGAACACAGCAGCATATAAACGCCGCAGCAAAACAGGTCCAGAACTGAAACCACTTCAGAAGAGCTCAAGAAACAATATCTTGGGTACCCATAATGCTGGCAAGATGCTTAGCAAGCTTATTAACTTTCTCTTGTTTGGTGCTTAAGTCCTCCAGCACTTGCTGTTGCACCAGAAAGTATGCATCTGAATTCTGCAGGGACTTCCTCAGTCCTTCGGCTTCCTGTCGCATAACATCTGATCGATGTCTTTCAACTTGAAGTTGAGACTCAAGAAGCCGAACTGATTCAGGCAACGAGTTCGAAGAGCTGGTGCCAGCAGTGGTAGCCAGTAACTCGAACACTACATCAAGACAAGACTTTGGGGCTGTCTCAATGTCCTCAATATAGTTTTTATCAGCTTTCTTTGAGACCAACAGGGATGTCTCACTATCTTGAACCTTATCTGTATTACTTCCTTTACCATTGCATAACAGGGTACTCTTGTCCAATATTTTATCCACGTTCTAAAAGAGAAACAAACAAACACATCTCAGGTTTACAATGTAGTATATGAAACTCATTTTGGTAAACCAGTTCAGTAGTAAGGTGGACAAGATAACAGCATGCAACAAACATATATCTATATAGTATGGTCACTGTATGGTCTATATCATTCTAGTTTATGTTGCCAAATCAAGATAGATATAGTTTGAATCATATCTATTTAAGACAAAGCAGCATAGACAGAATATAAGTGTGGGAAACTATACAGCAATAACAACACTTGTAATGTGCATGGCATGAGAACATAACTGTTTATTCAATTGAAACTGAAATCAACATAGAGCAAGTTACAACAGCAAACAGCCAAACACATTGAAGAAACAGGTTTAAAACATACCTGTTGCACCATTGGAGTTTCAATTGCATCCTTCAAATTTGAAATTGGTTGGTATCAGTAAATACAGTGATGCAAGAGCAAAGTAGTATGAACCATAGCTACGGAACCTGAACTGAGAACAATTCTTCTTCTGCTTTAAGCGTTGACTTCGGGTTCGGAGTGGTGGTCCTCGTGATTTGGGCACTGCAGTTGCCTTACTAACTGCTCGTGTTTGGGTGCTCTGTGGTGGAGACGGTGTTGTGTCAACGGGAACTGTGTGTCTATATGTTGGGGTTGGGGTTAGAAGGGGTGTAGCTGGTTCTCTGTCCAACTGGGTAGGGGTACAATCTGCATGAGTGTGGGTTATGTGTGGTGGGGCTAATTCTTGGGCAAGTAAAACTGTGGTTCTATCTGCATCGACAGGTAGCACGATCTTTTCTGAAGACCATGTTTTTACTCCCATAGATACTGCCATCACTCCCTCCAATTGAAATGGCTGATAAACAATAAAAGTAATTGAATGTACAGACATTGTAAGATAGACAGGTGCAATGGATAGTAGGGAAGAAAACAGGGCATGAAATAATTCACACTTATGTTGTCTAAGCAAACAGAATAGCAGGACATAATTTCACATATATGATGGCTAATTAAACAGTGTAGCATCACAATTTCACATGTATGATGGCTAACTAAACAGGATAGAATGACATACTTCAAAATATGATGACTATGTAAACAGGATGACATGATATAACTATACGATGTGTCTATTAAAGTGGTTTGCATGCCATAAATCACAAACATGTCGTCGATGGAAACATGATGGCATGATATAATTCATGGATAGAATGACATAATTTAAAATATGATGACTATGTAAACAGGATGAGATGATATAACTATATTATGTCTTTAGAAAATGGGTTGGCATGCCATAATTCAGATACATGCTGTCTATGTAAACATCATGGCATGACATAATTCAAATATATGATTTATATACTAAGGAAGTGAGTAGAGGGCAATCACATATATGACGTGTCAACTAAGGAGATGGCATTCAATATTGTGTATATGATGTAAAAACTAAGCATTGCAATACAACATATGCATTATATGAGTAATATAACCCTGCCAAGTTTGAGCATACACCTCAGGGGGATAATAGGACTGGTCATCTGCCTCTGAATCCTCCTCTGAAGAGCTATCTGTAACCAGCAAGATATCTGCTTCAGTAGGTAGCATTGTCTGCTATGAAGACCTTGTTTTCACTCTAGATTTCTCCATCACCAATTCAAATGGCTGATGCACAGGAAGAGCAGTTGAATATACAAACATTGTTGACAAAAGCAATGAGAAAAATAATCAACTACCATCCTCGAAGATGAAATAAAAAACGTAGGGGAATGGCGTCCCTCTACCACCACCTCTACCCTAGCAATGGCATCCTCTCTACCTTGTAGACATGGATGGTCTACTCCATTGGGACTTCAAGCCTGGCCAGGCGACCGCGGATCAGGTTCGTCATCGTTTTGGATCTACGGTTCATTTTTCTCCTAGCAATGATACCAAGGAGTTCTTGGTGGTCTTCTTCTCCTCAACCTCCTCCCCCCCCCTCGGTTGAATCTGTGGGTATTGCTCTTCAATGTTGCATTGGTGGTTCTGCTGAGGGCTTCTCGATCTCACAGTTGGATGATCGCAAGTTTCGTTTCTCGGTGGCATCTAATCGAGTTGGTCATTTCATTTACCATCTCAAGGATCGTATTTGGCCAGACTTTGTTTGTCATTTCTCGCTCTACCGTCCTGAGAGACATGCTACTCCCCAGAGTGATACTAGTTGGCATTCGGATCATCATTTGGCAGAGCTATCTGCACGCAAACCTATGGCGATTAAACACTCATTCTCATTTGATTCACGGACTGCTCCTATTGATCCTTCTTCGGTGTCTGAATTGGCAAAATTTGGTCTTCTCGATCAAGAATTGTGCCCACAGAGTATTTCTGCAGTCACCAGATTGTCGCTGGAAAGCTCAACGTCGGCGGGAGCCTCACAACGGTCATCCATTCAGGTGGATTCTGGCATTAATGTTTCAAGGTCTATTCCAGGTAATGCATTTAATGCTAACATCCAATTTGGTAGCTTTCTTGTGGGAAATGCCCAATCAAGGCCTGGAGACACGGCAGCCAATCAACATTCGTTGCCGACATCTGTCCGTATTGGTGAATTTCAAACTCCGGTTCCACCCTCAGGCATTCAAAATCGCAATCAATTTCACGGAAGTAAATTCAGGCAAGATTGCTGGGATGATATTCCCCCGTTTATGTTGCTCTATATTAATGACCAGCGCAAATTTGGTTATTCTGATAGTCACATTGCCAAAATATGGTCTATTGTGTCGGTCCCACCATCGGATTACATTAACAAACGCCTGAACTTATGCTATGTGTGCAATGGCTCCGGTCACCAAGCGGATTCTTGTCCCGACAACGTTTGCAACACCACCTCCTCTGGTCCTTGTGTGGGCCCTTCTGGTCAATCTACAGATGGTCATTCTGGCGGTGGACGGCATCTCTTTGGATCTCAACCATGCTATCTTTGTGGCTCGTTGGCCCATCTATATTTTGCCTGTCCTGGGCTTCTTCGATGTAATACATGCTCCTTCTTGGGCCACACACATCATGCTTGTCACCCTATGGCCCGTAGAATGCAATGGAAGGTAAAGATTAATTCTCTTTTTTCGGATACTCAAATGGCAAGTACCTCTGAATCTGTACCGCAAAGGGAAGAAAATAACCGAGATGCTTATCTCCTTGAGAAGGGAAAGAAATTATGACAGATACATTCAAACAAGTCTCCCTGAGACATCAAATCAATCCGACTTTAATTACTGATTCTACGCCCGATGGCAATGCTACTGACCCTCCTGTGTCTGCAGCCGTCCGATGCTCATCCAAGGGTCAACCCAGACACGTGTCCTCATCTGATTGGTAAGGGGGGAGGCAGCCGCAACTACTCTGGGTTCCCAAGAGGACTATAGCCCGTGCCGATATGCATTCTCCCCTGTTTCTCTGCTCCAATCCTGCCACCTCTCCTGAGCTCCACCACCCTTCCATGGCGAACTTTCTCGTCAATGTGGTGCCCTACCTTCCGCAGGGCATGACGATCGAGCTTGGACCGGAAGACAGGAAGGTGAGGGATGACATGGTGGTCAGTCCAACTCCTCCACTGCGCCATGACTTCCTCGCCATTGCGGAAGCCAATCGCTTCGTGTCGTTCCATCACAAGGCGGCGCTGCGCCATACCATTGAAGGTTTGCTGCACGAGTCCCAGTTTTTCCCCACTGAGATAGATGATCATCCTTTAGGAGTTGGGATTTTTGGTTTTGCGGATTCCATTACTAGAGATGTTGTGGTGGGTACTACTTTTGAGCTAGATGAGGATGAAGAGAATATCTACACTATTATCTCATTTGTGCCTCATGATGCGGCTCTGGACATGCGGCTGACCACGTTCGGTCCTCAGATTTGGCTTCTTTATATTGGATTCCCACAGGACTATCAGACTTCACACTACATGCACAAGTCAGTCGATAAATTTGGTGAACTTGTCACTTGTCACAATCCAAGGGGGGATAGAAAGCTTGTTCTGCTGAAAGTTAGAGTTATTCATTTGCGCCTTGTCCCAAAAAGCTTTGTTATGCATCAGCTCGGCAGAGATCGACACTGTTGGACTGTTTGTGTTACTATGCTACGCAGCAGTGACTGGGATGCCCATCTACCTGAGATTCCACCTGCATGGATTGAGCCACCACCGGCGGACGGCATTCCCCACCCTCTCCACGGGGAAGGACTCACAGCAGAACAACTTTATCAAGCGCAGCTGAATAATTGGATGGCTCAGAATGCGCAGATGAATGCAAATGCTCCCAATGCTGCCAATGCAAATGCAGACAATCAGGGCAATGAGGTTCACTTTCAGGCAAACTGGGGTCAATGGCCTCCTCCTCCTCCTCCAGCCCTGTATAACTTCCAGGCATGGCTTGCTCAGGAGGGCCTCCACGTCCAAGATGGGATTGTGCCTAACAATAACATGCTGGATAGCCCAGGTACGGCCTGAATGATTCAATTACGGTATTTGGCAGCTCTAAATCTAGTGCGACAGTGCCAGACAGTTATGTTATGGTTCCTGCGAACCTGTTTCACTCGTTGGTGGACGGAGAGAGTTCTGATATGGCCACATCCTCTGATCATATTACCCCAATGGCCCCCCTGCTGCTCCAGCTAACTCTCTTGAAGTTGTGGTCTCTCTCACACAGCATGGACTCTAGTTTGCTATGACTAAACACGGTAATGTGATTTCATCAATGCTCATTAATCAAGGTTTCTCTTTCATTAGACTCAACTCCTTCCTAAGAACGACCATCACGCCTTTAGTGGCCTCCTATGGCCCTTGGAGCTCTGGTTTTGGACTCCGGAATGATTGGGTTCAGGTTAAAGCTGTGATCACTGTTGAGAATAACCTGGTATCACTGACAGCAACAAAACAGACTAGGGAGTTTGCCTCCTCCTCTCTGCAAATTGAAGAGCTCCCGGACACACCTGATTTAAACACAGTGGTCAGCCCTGACAGTACTCACTTGGAGATCCCTGTGGTAACCCGTCAATCTTAGGTGCTTTCTGTTCCTTCTCTGCTTGTTCAACCCGCCCTTCCCCTGACCGATGACCAGGTGGTTCAACTGGCACCTATGGGCCCAAATGTGGAAATTGCTCCTGGCTCTGGGGATGAGATTCCGGTGGACTCTCCACAGCTCTTTGAAAATGAGCCATCTGAGGATCCTACTGCTGATACCCTGGTTACTGATGGAAATAGCTCTGCTAATGCCGTTGGTGGAACGGGGCCACACTCTGATGACATAATACGCAAAGGGAAGCTTGCCATGCTAGTGTCATCTGTTTCTCTTCGTCGTAGTGCCAGGTCTAACAAATATGACGGGTTCAAAGTCCCAGCCATCACTGACAGCAAGCCAAGATCTTCCAAGGTCAAGCCCAGGATCAATCCGTCAGCTTTGCAGACCAGGGCCCGTTCTGACGAGGATGACAGTGCTGTTGTTCCGCCGCCCACCCCGATTGCCATGCTCCTACTTGTTGGCATAGTCAAATGTGCTATTCCTGCTGCCGAGCTCTCTGAAGAGGTGCTTAATGAAGCTCCGGAGGATGCTCTTTCATCCTCATCCAGTGCTTAATCCTTTCTCTTTTATCCATGGTACTTTTGGTGAACTGGAATGTTCTCTGTTGGAACGTCCGTGGTTTAAATTCTGAACCTAAGCAACTTGCTCTGTTTAATGCCATTACGGCTAGTGGTTCTGCTGTGGTTTGTCTGCAGGAAACTAAGAAGCACTCTTTTGATAATAACTTTATTAAGTCTTGCTGTCCGCGACATTTTGATAAATTTGAATTTATTCCGGCCCGCGATGCTTCGGGTGGAATTGCCACAATTTGGAATAGCTCAATTTTCTTTGCCACTGTTGTGGCCTCCAGAGACTTTGCATTAGTGACCCGCTTCCAATCCACTCAATCAGCACAGTCTCGGACCCTTGTGAATGTGTACGGCCCCTGTCAAGGTGATGAACGTAGGGATTTCATATAGTGGCTGCTAGACCTTAATATCCCTAACAATGAAGATTGGCTCCTTTTAGGGGATTTTAATTTCATTCGTGGCCCAGACAATCGTAATAAACCAGGGGGAAATCTTGGGGATATGATCACCTTCAATGACTTTATCAGGAATCAAAATCTAGTGGAACTGCCCATCAAAGGTCGAGCTTACACCTGGAGTAATATGCAGGTGGACCCCCTTTTAGAACAAATTGACTGGTTTTTCACGAGCACCAACTGGACTTCTACTTACCCTAAAACCCTAGTAAAACCTCTTGGCCGGCCAGTTTCCGATCACATCCCTTGTGTGGTTTGCATTGAGACAAACATTCCTCGCTCAAAGCTTTTCAGGTTCGAATCGTATTGGGTACATCATCCTGGCTTTTTGGACACGGTTTCTAATTCTTGGGCCAAACCAATTCCCTCGACCAACATGGCCACTGTTATCTCCCGCAAGTTTAAACACCTGAGGCGTGATCTGAAAATTTGGAGTAAAGGTATTTCTAAACTGTCTATTGCCATTGAAAACTCCAACAGGGCTCTCTTCGAACTTGATGAACTTGAAAATAAAAGGCGTCTCCAGAAACAAATTTTCGTCGCATACTCAAACACCATATTCTGAGGCTTCTTAATTATCAGAAAGAGTATTGGAGGAAGAGATGTACTATTAGATGGGTCAAATTTGGCGACGAGCAACCAAAATTTTTTCAAGCGATGGCCTCAGAAAGATATAGGAGAAATAACATTGCTTCTCTTACCACGGATGATGGATATTGTGTTGAAGATCATGCGGGCAAAGAATCAGTTATTTTTCAAGCTTTCAAAAAATGGCTTGGATCTTCTCAGCAACATGAGATGAAGTTTGATTTAGCCAGAATGATCAAGAAGGTTGAAGATTTGTACCAACTAACTGCGCCTTTCACTCACCAAGAAATTTCCGATGTCATTAAATACATGCCTGCGGATAGGGCTCCGGGTCCAGATGGTTTCACTGGACACTTTCTCAAATCTTGTTGGCACGTGATTAAAGAAGACTTTTATCTTCTGTGCAATCAATTTCATGAGGGCAACTTAAATCTGGAGAGTATTAATGAGGGCTTCATCACTTTGATCCCAAAAATCATTGCACCTGCTTCTGTCAATGATTACAGACCAATCATGCTACTCAATTGTTGTCTTAAGATCATTACAAAACTTCTTGCCAACCGTCTCCAAAAGATCATCCTAAAAATCATGCATCGAAATCAATATGGTTTTTTGAAGGGCAAATCTATACAGGACTGTCTGGCGTGGGCGTTTGAGTACATTTATCAACGTCAAACCTCAAAGAAACCAATTGTCCTCCTTAAACTTGATTTTGCTAAGGCATTTGACACTATTGAGCATGAGCCAATGTTGGAGATTATTAGACACATGGGATTTAATGACAAATGGCTAAACTGGATCCAAACTATTTTGGCCTCAGGTAAATCTTCGGACCTTTTAAATGGCATCCCAGGGAGACAATTCCATTGCAAAACGGGGGTTCGACAAGGAGACCCACTATCTCCACTGATTTTTGTGCTGGCCGCCGACCTACTTCAAGCTATCATTAATGATGCTTTTGCTCACGGCCATATTCAGCTTCCCTTCCCATGTGCAACTCAAAAAGATTACCCGGTCATCCAATACGCCGATGACACAATTCTGGTACTACCGGCTTGTGAAACTCAAGCGGCCACGATCAAGCAGATTTTGTCGGATTATGCAACTTCCATTGGCCTTAAAATAAACTTCCAAAAATCCACACTCATCCCAATCAACTGTGATGAGTCTCTCGGTAACAGCATTGCACAAATCTTCGGTTGCATGACTGGTAAAATGCCTTTCACTTACCTTGGGCTGCCTTTGGGGACCACACGACCATCTGTTCAGGATCTAATGCCTTTGGTTTGCAAAGTGGAGCGCCGCCTAACTGCTACCCTCAACATGATTTCGTATGGAGCAAAGCTTTCTCTAGTAAACTCAGTGATCACTTCGCTCACGATCTTTGCTCTATGCACTCTTAAGCTTCCCATTTCCATTATTGAACTCTTAGACAAGATCAGAAGGAAATGTCTCTGGACTAAAACGACGGAGCAGGGAGAAACATGTAACCCTCTGGCTGCTTGGAGCATGATTTGTAAACCTAAGGAGTGTGGTGGAATGGGTATATTGGCCCTCAGAACACAGAGTGATGCCCTGTTGCTTAAATATCTTCACAAGTTCTACAATCATTGGGATTTACCTTGGGTAGAATTAATCTGGAACACCTACTACACATCGAAAATCCCACATGCAACGGATGCATGTGGTTCCTTCTGGTGGAGAGACATCACAAAGCTCATGCCAGTTTATAGAGGGATCACCAAAGTCACAATTCAAGATGGCTGCAACACTTTATTTTGGAAAGATCTTTGGATGGATGATATTCTGGCCTGTAGCCACCCCAGGGCCTTTTCGTACGCCAAAAATGAAGATATATCTGTCCAGGCACTTTTAACGGATGGCACGTTGGGGGAAACCTTCCAGCTTCCCCTTTCTGCGCAGGCACATGCAGAGCTGATGGACCTTCAGCAATTGCTGACTCCGATTACCTTGGCCCAAGGAGAGGATAAATGGACATGCATTTGGGGTAAAGGAGATTATACTGCGAGCCAATATTACTCATATTACTTCAGAGAAATAAGAGCTCACCAAACATACAGATGGTTGTGGAAATCTAAGGTCACCATGAAAATAAAAGTGTTCAGTTGGCTACTCCTCTCCGATAGACTAAACACACGAAACATGCTCAAGAGGAGACACTACAACATTGGTGACAACCACACTTGTCTGCTGTGTACTTCTCCTATTGAAGAAACTTTGGAGCACCTTTTCTTCACCTATCCATTTAGCCAAGAGTGTTGGTCACATATTAATATTAACTGGATAACACATGGTTCAAGACTTCAATGGATTGAGCACGCGAGAACTACGTGGAATAGCCCGATGTTCATGGACATCTTCCTACAGGCTGCATGGAGCATATGGAAAGAGAGAAACAATAAACACTTCAGAGGGATTTCATCTTTGAAATCATCCTGGCTGACTAGGTTGAGAGAGGACCTTTCCCTTCTTCGTTACAGAGTGAGAGAGAAACTTCAACCCTTTTTGTCCTCTTTTGTAAATAGTATTTAACTTTATTCTTTTGTTCCCTTTTTCTAGTTTTCACCCCTTCCCCTTAGTTACAACATGGCTATGGATGTAAGGTTATAACTTTGTAAGACTTTTTAGTCACTTATTTTAATACATACAGTAGGAGCCTCTCCTACTGTTTCAAGTGTCAAAAAAGCAATGAGAAATACAAAAAAAGGACGGCATGATATAATTCACATATATGAAGCTTGCCTAAACAGCATGGCATCGCATAATTCACATACATAATGCCTTGCAACAAGATAACATTGCATAATTCACATATATAATGTCTTGCAACAAGATAGCATTGCATAATTCACACATATGGTATTTAGACACTAAACAGGTGGCATACACACAAAGCATGTCTAAACTAAGCAAATGACATAGCAATGCAAGATACCATACGCACGATATGAGTAACATAACCCTGCCAAGTTAGGGCATGCACCTCGGGGGGGGGGGGAATATGACTGGTCATCTGTCTCTGAATCCTCCTCTGAGGAGCTATCGATAACTAGCAAGACATGCGCTTCGTCAGATAGCATTGTGTGCTCTAAAGACCTTGTTTCCACTCCAGATTTTCCCATGACCGTGCCGAATGGCTGATGCACAGGAAGAGTAATTGAATGTACTAAAATTGTTGACAAATTTAACACATAATAAAAAAATGATGGCATGATATAATTCACATATAAGATGACTGGCTAACCAGGGTGGCATTGCAAAATTCACATATATGATGCCTGGCTAGACAAGATGGCATTGCATGATTCACATATACGATAAAGAAACTAAACAGATGGCATTGACACAAAGCATGTCTAAACTAAGAAGATGACATCTTTAATGTATACAATAAGCAATGCAAGGCACCATATGCATGATATTACCAACATCATCATGCCAAGTTAGAGCGAAGACCTCATGGGGTAAATAGGAGTGGTCTTCTCCTTATGAATCCCCCTCAGAACAGTTATCTTCCTCTTGATTACGATCCGAAATGGGTGGAGGGGGGCTGCCTTTGCGCCCACCATGGAACGACGTCTGCATGAAATTTTATTACCACGCAAGGCTCGTCTCTTTTGCTCTACATGATTAGTTCCATTGTGTACAATAAATGGCATGCATAGGAATAAAACATAGTGAGATTATTTAAGGAGTGCATGCACAAATCCAAAGTGATGGTAGCAAACTGTGGATAGACCCAAAACCAATGATAGCAGGCAGATAATAGCTTTAGTTAAAAAATGCAGATAATGGCAATGTTTATTTACACCCAACATGAAACTCATAGTAGACACGGGAGATTAACTAGATAGTAGACAGATAGTACTGATTGCTGCCCCAATATGTACCCCACAACCATTTAAAAACTCAAGTTTCAGCATTTAGTTTGGACCTAACTCGGAGTCTAATAGGTGAACATGACGATAATGTAGCATGTCATCATATTAAGCAACGCATAACATAAGCAGACATGGAAGAGTGCGACCTCTCTTGCGGACCCGTGTAGTCCTCAAGGTCATCTGGTCAGTTGATGATGGTAATGCAGTTGTCGTGGCTGCCGGTGGCGGGGAAGAAGATCTGAGGTGGCGAAAGACAGTCTGGAGAGCGGATCCCTACTGTGGTGAACCCTTCCGTCGTTGGAGCAGCTGAGCTGGGGTGGAAGACAGCGCCGCAGGAGCAGGACAAACCACACAAGGTTTTCTTTGACACATATCTGTAACCGAAGTAATTGA
Organism: Triticum aestivum; assembly: GCF_018294505.1. Taxonomy (NCBI): domain Eukaryota; kingdom Viridiplantae; phylum Streptophyta; class Magnoliopsida; order Poales; family Poaceae; genus Triticum; species Triticum aestivum. Next base: position 224,645,465 of record NC_057798.1, read on the forward strand.
GTAAGGGCTTGTTTGAATTTGAGGATTGTAACAATGCAGGGATAGGAAATAGACAGGAATAGGATAGGAATGCACGTGGAAAACTGAGAATTTAAAAACACAGGATTTCTGCCAATCTGGGTGTTTGATTCACAACAATTGGAAGATCACAGGATGCAAAAAAGCATGGTGAGATTAAGTCAAACCACAAGAAAATGTACGGTTATAATGCTATTATGCTACTATCTCTTAGTCTTGTGCTTGATGAATAGGAATATGAAAAGGAGGAGAGGTGGAAATTAGAATTCCTATGGTTTTTCTTTGAAGGAGACACTAAAGGAACAAATCCTATAGTTTTCCTTTGCTCCATTCCTTTGCACCAAATTCATGAAAAGTAGTACCATAGGAAACTTTCCGATTCCTATGTTTTTCATAAACTTTTCCTTTCAAGCACTGGCGATTCTAGTAGGCAGGCTTGAGCAAGGAAAATCCTACACTAAAAAATGTTTTTGTGCTACTTCTATTACTTTGGACCCAGGCCACTGCCATACTAGCTCAACTCCCAGGCCCATCGACAAATGCATAGCTCAAACGCGCAGAGATAAATAATAATGGCGTTCAAGAGAGTCCATCACAGATAGCTAAGTTGCCTGGTACCTCACTGCTTGTCATATAGTAGGATAAAATAATCGTATTTCCCGTTATTATGAGTGCTCAGTGGACAATATGTATAACATGTAGAGTAAAAAATAGATGCAACAAGTGTACAACCTCTTTGGCGAAGCCATGTCGATCTCAGCGTGATTGGGTTGGCCGGTGAGGATGCTCCGGCTGACTTTGCTGTCGGAGGAGGGGAAGAAGATCTTAGGCGTCTAGAGATGGAGCCCGAGGTAATGCTCCGCTGTGATGGAGGGTTTCGTTGTTGGAGCAGCTCCGATGAGTTGTACGACGCCGAGGCTGAAGCAGGACAATAGAGACAACGAACAACGTTAACCTGAGTGGAATTCTAATAGCATCTCCAATACATGATGTAAAATACATAACCACAAAGTGCTAGATGTAAAATAGAGCAGCCGCTCATCTCTGTACTTAACTGTCGAAACTGAACTTAACTGTCAAAACTGAACTTAACTGTCGAAACTAAATTTTGCTGTCGAAACTGAATTTTGCTGTCGAAACTGAATTTTGTTGTCGAAACTGAACGCATTAGCAAGGTGAGGCTACACGTCGGTCGACTGACTTTTTCATCTCTGGTCAGTCGATTTTGCAGCCGTTGGATACGAAATCAAGGGCCTGCGGTTCATCTTCAACCTCCACCCCCCTGAGCCGCCAGCCACCACCGGCCAAACAGCAGCCCCCGGCCGCCCGCGGCCGGCGGTGCGCTGCCCCGCCCGCCCCAAAAACACTCCCCACCGCCAGTCCGCCGCCGCCCCGGCCATCCCTCTAGGCCCCCCGTGCTGAGCTTTTTCTCTGGCGATCCCCATGCCACCGCCCTGCTAACGCCCCACCACCGCTGGCGACCACCACCCTCATCCTGAACCCTAAGATAGATAGTAGGGTACCTCTCCGCCGAGCCCCCCTCCCCACTGCGGTTGGTTCTTCCTTCACCCCGGCAAGCCCACCCCTTGAAAATTGACTGACCCAAAAGTCGATTCAGTCGACTGAAGTGTAGCCAAATCGGAGCAGCATCGCAAGCAAGAGGAGGAGCGAGAGCAGTAGCGCGAGCAAGGGCAATAGCAAGAGCAGACCACGCAGGGGACCGAGAGCAAGAGCAGAGCAGCAGCGCGAGAGAGAGCTAAAGCAGCAGCAGCTCCTACTGATGTGGACGTCTCCGCCGAGGGAGCGACACCATGGAGGAAGTGGCCGGTGCTGCCGCCGTGGATGGAGCCGCGCCGTGTCGGCTCGGGACCGAGCGCCGGCAGCACCGTGAGATCGAATCAAGAAGAAAATGCGGTGATTAGTGTACAACCTCTTTGGTGGCGCCGATTAGGCCGCAGCTTCATCCGAGGAAACAGTGATGATGATGCTCTTCCGGTGGTGCAGGTGAAGATGGCGGTGTGGGAATGGAGGTGGCGCGAAAGACGAGGGGAACATCGGGGCAGCTCCTTGGAGGTGGAGGACGGGGTGGCTGAACCAGCGGGACGATGAGAACGACGACGGATCCTCATCCGTTACGGTGGATGAGGGACGTCGAGGTGTTGCTGTGGACGACATCGTCGGGGAAGAGGCTCTGGCTGGGTGGCGGACGAAGCAGGGTGTGGGGTTTCGTCGCGGGTTTTTGCGGCCTCGGTGTACGAATGGGTGGGCGGATGGGATGGAAGTGGGGAACCATGGCTTAGAGACGCGCTTGTCCGAAATGTGGGGTAAGTTATGAAAGTACCCCCCCCACACACACACTGATTTGAGGCGGTTCTTTCGGTTCAGGGGTACCACGGGCATTTAGCGTGTCGGGATTTCACAGGAGGTGGGAGTTTTCGCGCGCGTTGTAATTTCGGAATAGCAAGGCGCAGGTTGAGATGGAGGGAGTTGTCGGAGCACAATGAGACAAAGATATATCTCAAATATTTCGGGCTAACAAGGCGCGGGTTGAAGAGGCGGGAGTTTCACAGCACGATAGAAAGAGACGTGAGATTCAATTTTCGGCATAACAAGGCGCGGCTTGTAATTTCGGAAGAACATGCTTAACGTGTACCCCAAAAAAAGACAATTTGCACCTCAACACGCACAACACACACACAAACACCATTTAGAGTAGAGTAAGGTACACGTGCATTGCACGCATGAGATTTGGCAACCAAATTATGAATAAATACCACATTATAGCATGCAAGCTCTGAGTCATATATGCATGATGTAGATGTTCATTTAATTCTTATAGTTCATTTCATTCAAAATCATCTAGTTTTTATAAGAAACCTAATCTATTTTATGTTGGAAATATGCCCTAGAGGCAATAACAAAAGGATTATTATTATATTTCCTTGTTCATGATAATTGTCTTTATTCATGCTATAATTGTATTATCCGGAAATCGTAATACATGTGTGAATACATAGACCATAATATGTCCCTAGTAAGCCTCTAGTTGACTAGCTCGTTAATCAACAGATAGTCATGGTTTCCTGACTATGGACATTAGATGTCGTTGATAACGGGATCACATCATTAGGAGAATGATGTGATGGACAAGACCCAATTCTAAGCATAGCACAAGATCGTGTAGTTCGTTTTGCTAGAGCTTTTCCAATGTCAAGTATCTTTTCCTTAGACCATGAGATCGTGTAACTCCCGGATACCGTAGGAGTGCTTTGGGTGTACCAAACGTCACAACGTAACTGGGTGACTAAAAAGGTGCACTACAGGTATCTCCGAAAGTGTCTGTTGGGTTGACACGGATCAAGACCGTGATTTGTCACTCCGTATGACGGAGAGGTATCTCTGGGCCCACTCGGTAATGCATCATCATAATGAGCTCAAAGTGATCAAGTGTCTGGTCACGGGATCATGCATTACGGTACGAGTAAAGTGACTTGCCAGTAACGAGACTGAACGAGGTATTGGGATACCGACGATCGAGTCTCGGGCAAGTAACGTACCGATTGACAAAGGGAATTGTATACGGGGTTGATTGAATCCTCGACATAGTGGTTCATCTGATGAGATCATAGAGGAGCATGTGGGAGCCAGCATGGGTATCCAGATCCCGCTGTTGGTTATTGACCGGAGAGCCGTCTCGGTCATGTCTACGTGTCTCCCGAACCCGTAGGGTCTACACACTTAAGGTTCGGTGACGCTAGGGTTGTAGAGATATGAGTATGCAGCAAAACGAAAGTTGTTCGGAGTCCCGGATGAGATCCCGGACGTCACGAGGAGTACTGGAATGGTCCGGAGGTAAAGAATAATATATAGGAAGTGCAGTTTCGGCCATCGGGAGAGCTTCGGGGGTCACCGGTATTGTACGGACCACCGGAAGGGTCCCGGGGGTCCACCGGGTGGGACCACCTATCCCGGAGGGCCCCGTGGGCTGAAGTGGGGAGGGGACCAGCCCCTGGTGGGCTGGTGCCCCCCCCGGGCCCCGCTCTGCGCCTAGGGTTGGGAACCCTAGGGGAGGGGGCGCCTCCACTTGCCTTGGGGGGCACTCCACCCCCCTTGGCCGCCGCCCCCCTAGAGATACCATCTCTAGGGCCGGCGCCCCCCTGGGGCCCTATATAAAGGAGGGGGGAGGGAGGGCAGCCGCACCCTGAAGTCTTGGCCCCTCCCTCTCCCCTGCTACACCTCTCCCTCTCGCAGAAGCTCGGCGAAGCTCTGCCGGAACTCTGCTGCATCCACCACCACGCCGTCGTGCTGCTGGATCTTCACCAACCTCTCCTTTCCCCTTGCTGGATCAAGAAGGAGGAGACGTCATCCGCTCCGTACATGTGTTGAACGCGGAGGTGCTGTCCGTTCGGCACTTGGTCATCGGTGATTTGGATCACGACGAGTACGCCTCCCTCAACCCCGTTCTCTTGAACGCTTCTGCTCGCGATCTACAAGGGTATGTAGATGCACTCCTATCACTCGTTGCTATATGAACTCATAGATGGATCTTGGTGAAACCATAGGAAATTTTTTATTTTTTGCAACGTTCCCCAACAGTGGCATCATGAGCCAGGTTTATGTGTAGTTCTCTATTGCACGAGTAGAACACAAATTTGTTGTGGGCGTAGATGTTGTCAACTTTCTTGCCGCTACTAGTCTTATTTTGCTTCAGCGGTATTGTGGGATGAAGCAGCCCGGACCGACCTTACACGTACGCTTACGTGAGACAGGTTCCACCGACTGACATGCACTAGTTGCATAAGGTGGCTAGCGGGTGTCTGTCTCTCCCACTTTAGTTGGAGCGGATTCGATGAAAAGGGTCCTTATGAAGGGTAAATAGAAGTTCACAAATCACGTTGTGGTTTTTTTGTAGGTAAGAAAACGTTCTTGCTAGAACCCTATTGCAGCCACGTAAAAGATGCAACAACAATTAGAGGACGTCTAACTTGTTTTTGCAGCAATTGCCTTGTGATGTGATATGGCCAAAAGTTGTGATGAATGATGAATGATATATTGTGATGTATGAGATCATGTTCTTGTAATAGGAATCACGACTTGCATATCGATGAGTATGACAACCGACAGGAGCCATAGGAGTTGTCTTAATTATTGTATGACCTGCGTGTCAATGATTTAATGCCATGTAATTACTTTACTTTATTGCTAAAACATTAGCCATAGTAGTAGAAGTAATAGTTGGCGAGCAACTTCATGGAGACACGATGATGGAGATCATGATGATGGAGATCATGGTGTCATGCCGGTGACGAAGATGATCATGGAGCCCCGAAGATGGAGATCAAAGGAGCTCTATGATATTGGCCATATCATGCCATTACTATATAATTGCATGTGATGTTTATTATGTTTATGCATCTTGTTTACTTAGAAGGACGGTAGTAAATAAGATGATCCCTTATAATAATTTCAAGAAAGTGTTCTCCCCTAACTGTGCGCTGTTGCTAAAGTTCGTCGTTTTGAAGCACCACGTGATGATCGGGTGTGATAGATTCTTACGTTCACATACAACGGGTGTAAGACAGTTTACACATGCAAAAACACTTAGGGTTAACTTGACGAGTCTAGCATGTACAGACATGGCCTCGGAACACAGAGACCTAAAGGTCGAACATGAGTCGTATGGAAGATACAATCAACATGGAGATGTTCACCGATGATGACCAGTCCGTCTCACGTGATGATCGGACACGGCCTAGTCGACTCGGATCGTGTAACACTTAGATGAATAGAGGGATGTCTAATCTGAGTGGGAGTTCATTAAAATACTTTGATTAGATGAACTTAATTATCATGAACTTAGTCTAAAACCTTTGCAAATATGTCTTGTAGATCAAATGGCCAACGCTCATGTCAACATGAACTTCAACGCATTCCTAGAGAAAACCAAGCTGAAAGATGATGGCAGCAACTATACAGACTGGGTCCGGAACCTGAGGATCATCCTCATAGCTGCCAAGAAAGCATATGTCCTAGAAGGACCGCTAGGTGAAGCACCCATCCTAGAGAACCAAGACGTTATGAACGCTTGGCAGTCACGTGCTGATGATTACTCCCTCGTTCAGTGCGACATGCTTTACAGCCTAGAACCGGGGCTCCAAAAGCGTTTTGAGCAACATGGAGCATATGAGATGTTCGAAGAGCTGAAAATGGTTTTCCAAGCTCATGCCCGGGTCGAGAGATATGAAGTCTCCGACAAGTTCTATAGTTGTAAGATGGAGGAAAATAGTTCTGTCAGTGAGCACATACTCAAAATGTCTGGGTTGCACAACCGCCTGTCCCAGCTGGACATTAACCTCCCGGACGAGGCGGTCATTGACAGAATCCTTCAGTCGCTCCCACCAAGGTACAAGAGCTTTGTGATGAACTACAATATGCAGGGGATGGTGAAAACTATTCCTGAAGTATTTTCAATGCTGAAGTCGGCAGAGGTAGAAATCAAGAAAGAACATCAAGTGTTGATGGTCAATAAAACCACCAAGTTCAAGAAGGGCAAGGGTAAGAAGAACTTCAAGAAGGACGGCAAGGATGTTGCCGCGCCCGGTACGCCAGTTGCCGGAAAGAAGTCAAAGAATGGACCCAAGCCTGAGACTGAGTGCTTTTATTGCCAAGGGAAGGGTCACTGGAAGCAGAACTGCCCCAAATACTTAGCAGACAAGAAGGCTGGCAACACTAAAGGTATATGTGATATACATGTAATTGATGTGTACCTTACCAGTACTCGTAGTAACTCCTGGGTATTTGATACCGGTGCCGTTGCTCATATTTGTAACTCACAGCAGGAGCTGCGGAATAAGCGGAGACTGGCGAAGGACGAGGTGATGATGCGCGTCGGGAATGGTTCCAAGGTCGATGTGATCACCGTCGGCACGCTACCTCTACATTTACCTACGGGATTAGTTTTAAACCTCAATAATTGTTATTTAGTGCCAAGTTTAAGCATGAACATTATATCTGGATCTCGTTTGATACGAGATGGTTACTCATTTAAATCCGAGAATAATGGTTGTTCTATTTATATGAGAGATATGTTTTATGGTCATGCCCCGATGGTCAATGGTTTATTCTTAATGAATCTCGAACGTAATGTTACACATATTCATAGTGTGAACACCAAAAGATGTAAAGTTGATAACGATAGTCCCACATACTTGTGCCACTGCCGCCTTGGTCACATTGGTGTCAAGTGCATGAAGAAGCTCCATGCTGATGGACTTTTAGAGTCTCTCGATTATGAATCATTTGACACATGCGAACCATGCCTCATGGGCAAAATGACCTAGACTTCGTTCTCCGGAACAATGGAGCGAGCAACCAACTTATTGGAAATCATACATACTGATGTGTGCGGTCCAATGAGCGTTGAGGCTCGCGGAGGATATCGTTATGTTCTCACTCTCACTAACGACTTGAGTAGATATGGGTATGTCTACTTAATGAAACACAAGTCTGAGACCTTTGAAAAGTTCAAGGAATTTCAGAATGAGGTAGAGAATCAACATGACCGAAAGATAAAGTTCCTACGATCAGATCGCGGAGGAGAATATTTAAGTCACGAATTTGGTACGCACTTAAGGAAATGTGGAATCGTTTCACAACTCACGCCGCCTGGAACACCTCAGCGTAATGGTGTGTCGAACGTCGTAATCGCACTCTATTGGATATGGTGCGGTCTATGATGTCTCTTACTGATTTACCGCTATCATTTTGGGGATACGCTATAGAGACAGCTACATTCACTTTAAATAGGGCTCCGTCTAAATCCGTTGAGACAACACCGTATGAATTATGGTTTGGGAAGAAACCTAAGCTGTTGTTTCTAAAAGTTTGGGGATGCGATGCTTATGTCAAGAAACTTCAACCTGAAAAGCTCGAACCCAAGTCGGAAAAATGCGTCTTCATAGGATACCCTAAGGAAACCATTGGGTATACCTTCTACTTAAGATCCGAGGACAAGATCTTTGTTGCCAAGAACGGATCCTTTCTGGAAAAAGAGTTTCTCTCGAAAGAAGTAAGTGGGAGGAAAGTAGAACTCGATGAAGTACTACCTCTTGAACCGGAAAGTAGTGCAGCTCAGGAAAATGTTCCTGTGGTGCCTACACCAACTAGAGAGGAAATTAATGATCAAGGTACTTCGGATCAAGTTGCTACTGAACTTTGGTCCACAAGGACACGTTCCACACCAGAGTGGTATGGCAACCCTGTCCTGGAAATAATGTTGTTAGACAATGGTGAACCTTCGAACTATGAAGAAGCGATGGCGGGCCCAGATTCCAACAAATGTCTTGAAGCCATGCAATCCGAGATAGAATCCATGTATGAAAACAAAGTATGGACTTTGACAGACTTGCCCGATGATCGGCGAGCGATAGAAAACAAATGGATCTTTAAGAAGAAGACGGACGCGGATGGTAATGTTACCATCTACAAAGCTCGACTTGTCACTAAGGGTTATCGGCAAGTTCAAGGGGTTGACTACGATGAGACTTTCTCTCCCATAGCGAAGCTGAAGAACGTCTGAATCATGTTAGCAATTGCCGCATACTATGATTATGAGATATGGCAGATGGACGTCAATACAACATTCCTTAACGGCTATCTTAAGGAAGAACTGTATATGATGCGGCCGGAAGGTTTTGTCGATCCTAAGAATGCTAACAAATTATGCAAGCTCCAGCGATCCATTTATGGGCTGGTGCAAGCATCTCTGAGTTGGAACATTCGCTTTGATGAGATGATCAAAGCGTTTGGGTTTATGCAGACCTATGGAGAAGCCTGCGTTTACAAGAAAGTGAGTGGGAGCTCTGTAGCATTTCTCATATTATATGTAGATGACATACTCTTGATGGGAAATGATATAGAACTTTTGGACAGCATTAAGGCCTACTTGAATAAGTGTTTTTCAATGAAGGACCTTGGAGAAGCTGCTTACATATTAGGCATCAAGATCTATAGGGATAGATCAAGACGCCTCATAGGTCTTTCACAAAGCACATACCTTGATAAGATTTTGAAGAAGTTCAAAATGGATTGGTCCAAGAAAGGGTTCTTGCCTGTATTGCAAGGTGTGAGATTGAGCTCGGCTCAATGCCCGACCACGGCAAAAGATAAAGAAGAGATGAGTGTCATCCCCTATGCTTCAGCCATAGGATCTATTATGTAGGCCATGCTGTGTACCAGACCTGATGTAAACATTGCCGTAAGTTTGGTAGGTAGGTACCAAAGTAATCCCGGCAAGGAACACTAGACAGCGGTCAAAAATATCCTGAAGTACCTGAAAAGGACAAAGGACATGTTTCTCGTTTATGGAGGTGACGAAGAGCTTGTCGTAAAGGGTTACGTCGACGCTAGCTTCAACACAGATCTGGATGACTCTAAGTCACAAACCGGATACGTGTATATGTTGAATGGTGGAGCGGTAAGCTGGTGCAGCTGCAAGCAGAGCGTTGTGGCGGGATCTACATGTGAAGCAGAGTACATGGCAGCCTCGGAGGCAGCGCATGAAGCAATTTGGGTGAAGGAGTTCATCACCGACCTAGGAGTCATACCCAATGCGTCGGGTCCGATCAAACTCTTCTGTGACAACAATGGAGCTATTGCCCTTGCCAAGGAGCCCAGGTTTCACAAGAAGACCAGGCACATCAAGCGTCGTTTCAACTCCATCCGTGAAAATATTCAAGATGGAGACATAGATATTTGCAAAGTACATACGGATCTGAATGTCGCAGATCCATTGACTAAACCTCTTTCGCGAGCAAAACATGATCAACACCAGAACTCTATGGGTGTTCGATTCATCACAATGTAACTAGATTATTGACTCTAGTGCAAGTGGGAGACTGTTGGAAATATGCCCTAGAGGCAATAATAAAAGGATTATTATTATATTTCCTTGTTCATGATAATTGTCTTTATTCATGCTATAATTGTATTATCCGAAAATTGTAATACACGTGTGAATACATAGACCATAATATGTCCCTAGTAAGCCTCTAGTTGACTAGCTCGTTAATCAACAGATAGTCATGGTTTCCTGACTATGGACATTAGATGTCGTTGATAACGGGATCACATCATTAGGAGAATGATGTGATGGACAAGACCCAATTCTAAGCATAGCACAAGATCGTGTAGTTCGTTTTGCTAGAGCTTTTCCAATGTCAAGTATCTTTTCCTTAGACCATGAGATCGTGTAACTCCCGGATACCGTAGTAGTGCTTTGGGTGTACCAATCGTCACAACGTAACTGGGTGACTATAAAGGTGCACTACAGGTATCTCCGAAAGTGTCTGTTGGGTTGACACGGATCGAGACTGGGATTTGTCCACGAAGAGGTATCTCTAGGCCCACTCGGTAATGCATCATCATAATGAGCTCAAAGTGATCAAGTGTCTGGTCACGGATCATGCATTACGGTACGAGTAAAGTGACTTGCTGGTAACGAGACTGAACGAGGTATTGGGATACCGACGATCGAGTCTCGGGCAAGTAACGTACCGATTGACAAAGGGAATTGTATACGGGGTTGATTGAATCCTCGACATCGTGGTTCATCCGATGAGATCATAGAGGAGCATGTGGGAGCCAGCATGGGTATCCAGATCCCGCTGTTGGTTATTGACCGGAGAGCCGTCTCGGTCATGTCTACGTGTCTCCCGAACCCGTAGGGTCTACACACTTAAGGTTCGGTGACGCTAGGGTTGTAGAGATATGAGTATGCAGCAAACCGAAAGTTGTTCGGAGTCCCGGATGAGATCCCGGACATCACGAGGAGTACCGGAATGGTCCGGAGGTAAAGAATAATATATAGGAAGTGCAGTTTCGGCCATCGAGAGAGTTTTGGGGGTCACCGGTATTGTACCGGGACCACCGGAAGGGTCTCAGGGGTCCACTGGGTGGGGCCACCTATCCCGGAGGGCCCCGTGGGCTGAAGTGGGGAGGGGACCATCCCCTGGTGGGCTGGTGCGCCCCCCCTGGGCCCCCCTCTGCGCCTAGGGTTGGGAACTCTAGGGGAGGGGGCGCCTCCACTTGCCTTGGGGGGCACTCCACCCCCCTTGGCCGTCGCCCCCCTAGAGATCCCATCTCTAGGGCCGGCACCCCCCTAGGGGCCTATATAAAGGAGGGAGAGGGAGGGCAGCCGCACCCTGAAGTCTTGGCGCCTCCCACTCCCCTGCTACACCTCTCCCTCTCGCAGAAGCTCAGCGAAGCTCTGCCGGAACTCTGCTGCATCCACCACCATGCCATCGTGCTACTGGATCTTCATCAACCTCTCCTTTCCCCTTGCTGGATCAAGAAGGAGGAGACTTCATCCGCTCCGTACGTGTGTTGAACACGGAGGTGCTATCCGTTCGGCACTTGGTCATCGGTGATTTGGATCACGACGAGTACGACTCCCTCAACCCCGTTCTCTTGAACGCTTCCGCTCGCGATCTACAAGGGTATGTAGATGCACTCCTATAACTCATTGCTAGATGAACTCATAGATGGATCTTGGTGAAACCGTAGGAAAATTTTTATTTTCTGCAACGTTCCCCAACATTTTAAGATTCGTGGAATTGTGCGTTGTAAGACATAAAGTAAAAAAAATAATGGCAATCATGTAGAAAAACATTTGGGCAATTCTGATACGGAAGATTCTAGAACAAATAAGAAGTGCTTGTGTTTTGATGTTTGTGCATTATGCTTAACTTCAACCATGGAGTCTTCTAGATTATACATGTGGCGAAATCTGGTGGAATCTAGATGATATCCAACGGCCAATAGTGCTCAAATTTGCCATCTTTGGACCATCGGATTCGCCTCATCCAACGACCATCTTTCAAAGTTAAAGTTACCTGCACACAATATAAAAAATATATAATATAATATAGATATATATAGGGGTATAGATATAGATATGTGATGTGAAAGCCGCCCATCATCTCCAATTAGAATAGTGTGTCCATGCACTGATGCGACGTGGGCAAATGATTTCTGCCATCGGTATCTCAAATTCAAATCAGTCTGGCCTTGTTCAATGTGTATACATTACAACATGCTCGTTTCCAAACCACACCGCACAGATCTCCGTTATATTCATGCATGCATGGGTTTCAAACATCAGGATCTCTTATTCAAATATTTGAATTTAACTTTACATTGATTATGACCTCACCTATTCTTTTACACCCACACAGTAGTCTTCTCTTTATAATTGTACCACTAACTTTCTCTCGTGCATGCATGCACACACACTACCAGTCGGCATTATCCATCGCACGCATGCAATCTTTTTCTTTAGGTCGGTCTGCCATGAAGGCACACACCCACACACATCCCCCTCTCCATCATATCGGGCATTCTTTATCTCTCACGCGTGCATGCGCAACGATCGATGTTCCTCTATGTATGTGTGTATATAGCTAGGTCTTTCATAGTTTTCCACACAAACCGATCAATCGATATATCCAGTGAGGTCTCACCCTCTTTCCCACGTCCACATTGATCAATCTATACCTCTCTATATAGGATTAACATATATAGCTAATACACCCACATTAATTATATATCCAACGTCCCCCTCTCATCATCCATGCCTTCCGCTTCTTCTCTCAGACGCGTGCACACTGGCGAAGACAGGGGGCAGTAAGGGCCCTGCCCCCCCTAATATCACTATATATCGAGGCTAATATGAATGTGATCATTAGACAATGCTAAAAAAGGTTTAATTTCATGAAGTGACCCTCCTCGTAAAGGATTAGCAATGCTTGGCCCCCTAGCTCATTTATTTTTCATTGCTCTGCCACTGCGTGCAACAGCGCACGTGTTCGCCCCCTCTCTCTAAATATCAATCTCGCACTTGTGCATTCCTTCATAGTCTCCCTCCACTCGGCCCCTCGCACCATCTTCTAGCCCCCCACGGGATTTTGCCACATGTACAATCTAGCAGACTCCATGGTTGAACTTAAGCATAATGCACAAACCTCAAAACAATAGTGGTTCTCTTTTGTTCTAGAATGCCCAAACTTTTTTTCTAGTTGAATTGCCATTATTTGTTTTTACTTTATGCTTTACAACGCACAATTCCATGAATCATAAAATAGATTAAGGGCTTCTTTGATTCAAAGGATTCTCAAAGGAATTTTGGAGGATTCTAATCATTAGGAATTTTTCCTATCTTGGTTGTTTGATTCGTAGGATTGTAAACCATAGGAATTTTTTCATATGATTCATTTGCACTAGATTTCATAGGAAACATCCCATCCACTCAAACCTCTTTGAAAGAATTCTGCGTTTTTTCTATGCACAATCAAACACTCGTACAATCCTATAGGATTCAAGACGGCATTCCACTATAATCCCATGTTTTTCCTATTCACGCGTTCTTAGCTTTTTTATAAAAACTAATTGATTTTGAACGAGATGAACTATAAGAATTAAACGAAGGGCTACATCATGCATATATGACTCAGAGCTTACATGCTATAGTGTGGTATTTATTCATAATTTAGTTGCAAAATCTGATGCATGCAATGCACGTGTACCTTACTAGTACTTCGAGTATGTGCAAAACACGTAAATTTGAATACCAATGGCACGCTACACAGTGTCTCTATTACAGTTCATGAAGCCACATGGCACATGTGGAGGCGTTGTCGCGATCTCCTTGCATGGATTGATCACAGTGACGTGCTGTTGGTTCCAGAAGAATGTACTCGTCCTCCCTGAGCCATACTCGTGATACATGCACGAAGTGAAGATGTGCATGCACGCCACGCACGCACTCATTCCCTCGCACGCACACGCGAGCACACGGGCGGACGCAATTTTGTACCAAGATCCACCCCATGTGATAATTTGACGCGTGTAAAGTCATTCACTTCATTGATGGTCAATTAATACAGCGCATGCAAATTGAGTGGACGTGAGGGCGGAAGAAAGACATTATTACTCCACTGCGCGCATGCGAGTAGTTAAATCGTGGGTTGCTAGTAGTACTTCCATTGGTCTCCTTCGTATTTTGTGCCAATTTTTGACAGTAACATAATATTTACGCATTTGAGCAGTGTAGTACTTGAAATTTATGTTCCGCTAAACTCATCGGGAGCCGTTTCGGGCCTCGAAACCAAAACCATCAATTAATCTTTACCTTGTTCCCATCACATTCGAAAGCCTGCTCACACCTACTAGTACGTACCAAACCTGAATGTGTTCCCACTATGCAGGTATTAGTACTAGTGCTAGTACTTAGGTTATAAAAAGGGGAACTACCTAACCGAAAATTACTCTACCTTTCCTCCTCATAAGTGCTTCTTCTTCGTCCGTCGTTGCCATGGCCGGTGAGCAGAGCTCTAGGTCGAGAACTACTCGTAACAAGGGAGCGGCAACCAAGGCTGTGGAAAAAAAGAGAGGGCTCACCGCCATGCAGAGACCTCGAAAGATCTCTCACGGGCAGGCGATGGCTCCCAGGAGCGCCCTAGCCGCGGAGGCGAACATGCCGAGCCGGCGAAGCTGGAGTCGTTATCCCTCGACGGCATGCCCGATCAGCTCAATAAGCACCTCAATAAGCAGAAGGAGTTCATCCAAGGCTTGATGGAGTTGCTGAAGGAGAGCCTCGACGACATGCCCGCTGAGCTCAATCAGCAGGGGGAGTTGACCGCCGGCTTGGTGATGCTGCTGAAGAAGAGCATTGCCTCAGAGAAGAAGGCGACCGGCGAAATCCTGCGACTTCAGGAGGACAAGGCGAAGCTCTGCCACGAGATCGACCTGTTGAAGGAGAAGAACGCCGGCTGGAAGAAGCTGCATGAGAATAGTAGTTCCTCGATGAAGATGCTGCAGGCCCTCGTCATGGAACAGAAGGAGGAGTTGGCGAAGCTCCGCATCGAGCACCCGGCTGCTGTCAAGGTACGTAATGCGGCCGTGGAACAGATGATGAAGGCTCGCATCGAGAAATCCCGCGTCATGGACAGAATGAAGAAGATGGCGGAGGAGACGCGCAAGGAGATGGAGGTCGTGGAGGCGATGAAGAAGCAGTTACGACTCCGCGGCGAATTAGATCATTTGGGGTGATAATCTTCCTTCTTCTTTTGCTGTTGTGTTTCATCTTTTGCTTCGGGTGTTTCGCCGCACGTGTCACGTTCTCTGCGAGGCATGAATAGAACAATGGTTTTTGTTTTTTGAGGGAATGAATAGAACAATGCTAACAATGAGATGACTAGCAAATTAGATCATTTTTTATCGCCATATGGCACTGGGCTGCCGTGTTTCGTGCTCCTCCGTCGCAGTACTACTCCAGTGGAAAACTTGAGTATACCGCACGGTTCTTTGCTCCTCCTCGATCAGGTCGTCGGCGCATTTATACGAGCAGTCAAATCACAAGGCCCCGCCTTCCAGCAGTAATGAGCCGTCAAATCACAAAGGCCCTCGCCTCTCGTGAAACCGACCAAGCTAGACTGCCCCGCCCTCTAGCCTTTTAAAAAATGTATACTTTTGTACAGCAGTAGTATCGATGGATTGCGCCATGGAGCAAAACTTGAAATTAAAAAAAAGGTGGTACATATAGAGAGCGCTCGTCGCCAAATTATGCATATAGTACTATTAAAAAGGCTAGTCACAATAATGGTGTCCAGCACAACCCACCCCTCAAATAAAACTAAGCACCCTGGAATTCTTTGACAAAACTAAGCACCCTGAAATTCTTTGACAACTAAACTGCTGGCTATATGATGTTGGCCATATATATTGTACGTATATAATGTGAAGAAACAAGTGGTAGTACTATACCAACTAAAAGATGAAATGTAAGAAATACTAGTATGTACGTACTGAAGAGTTAAAGTAACAAGAAGAAACATAACATAGTTCTGCTGGGGGCTCAGCACAACACACCCCTCAAATTAAATTAAGCACACCTGAAATTAAACTTTGCAACTATTCCGGTAGACACTGCATTAGAACCACCATGAGCAACGACACTGCCACCTTACTCGGAGTCCTCGTCCACGTCCTCGACTTCGTCCTTGTCCCTCTTCCTCTTGGCCGATACTTCTTTGCTTGAACCGCCAACTTGGCTGTTGCTCTTCATCCAACCCTTGTAGATATTGAAACAAAGGTAGCCATCCATTGCAGCGTAGTGGATGTGGTCTATATCTAGTACATTCCGCTGCCATGCATGACGATGAAACGTGTATGGAGGTTTCTCCAGTTTACCGTACGAAGGATGAACCATGGCTCCTGCCAGGGTCAGCATTGAAGGCTGACGAGAGGACACCAGCCGATTCTTTTGGAGGTCGAAGGTGTTGCCTACAACGAGGCCTATCCGACGCAGGACTTCTTTGTCGTTACCAAAGTCTACAGTAACGAATTTGACTAGGTTGCTCTCGAGGAAGTCCTTAAAATCCTGGCACTCAACGTCGGCATGGCATATGTGGTAGACCAAGCATAAGTCATGCACGCAAACCTGGATCACGGCGGGCTTCTTCCTCTCTTCGTCCTTTAGATCCTTCTCTCGTCCCACGACTGTGGTGTACTCAACATCTAGCCCAGCGACCCACTCATCATCTGAGTCTTCGAACATGCGTCTGAAGCGAGAAAGGCATCCTTTCACCGTCGCGGAAGAACGGGTGTAGATGACGTCGAACTCATCGCCGGTGATGGTTCTAACCTTGTACTCACCGCCGATCGGGGAGATTTGGGACGCCATGGATTTGGGAGGAGGGTTAGGATTAGTGGAACTGCCGTAATGTGAATGGACGGGACGACTAGGAGCGAACCGCCGTAGTATTAAAGGACGTGCGGGGACGAGTAGGAGCGAACTGCCAGCGTGCGAACGGCAGGGTAGTGGCTTTCCATTCTCCCATGATACGGGCTTCCGAGAGCCCTTGGATCTGAGATCGAACGGTTGCATGGCGTGATTCTAGACCTATGGGTGAATATCCTATCCTGGAGGGTTATTCTGCAAATTTTCAGCAACTTAGCATGCGACCGTTTGATCTCAGATCCAAGGGCTGCCAGCACCCCGTATCATGGTCGCACCTACCACGACCGTCGCGTCGCACGCGCGGTCGCGCCCTTGGAGATTTAACATGGTGCGTTAGGCTATCTGATGTTGGCATGTCATACATAGTCATCACTTAGTCACTCATACTACAACAAGGTTAGCTATAAGGTTAGTCATCACTTAGGAGAAAATTTTACTACTCCCTCCGTTTACTCCTCGTCCCTACTACGTACGTACTTTGGTTAGTACTCCCTCCATTTACTTATACAAGGCCACTATAAAAAAATACATTTTGCATCTATACAAGGCCACAAATAGTAATCGAGACAAAAGTTACTACTCCCTCCTTTCCAGTTTATGGCTCAATTTCAAAATCTCTCCAACCAAGGTAGACGGTGAGTGGTCGAATTAATTTCGTAGTTTGCACAGTACGCTCGTTTTTCTCAAGAAGTTATGTTTACCGAGGCATTAATTAGAACGAATGCATGAATGACCACTAAATTTCCATGAACTTGTACATGCATTGGTTAGTTTCCTCTTGACACTGCTTGCGTCGGGTGATCTAACGCACCTCGAAATCCAACATGTAATGGTACTACTACTAGTATAGTAGAATTGAGACTTATCAAACGGAAAAACGAATGTTTTTTAGATGAGCCCTATAAACCCTAGTGGGTACGTACTCCGTAAAAACAGATTTTTCCAAAACTAAGTCGCTCCCTTTCATGAATTCTGTAGTATACTCCTCCGTCGACGCTCCCTTTCATGAATTATGTACTTCCTGTCGCCGACATGTGGGACATATAGCAACCGGGTCGACGTGTCAAGCACCAAATAACAGTGCAGAACAGCAGGGGGACGCACCCCACTCGTACCGGCCCAGTAGTAGTAATGAGCAATGAGACGTCAAATCACAATGCCGCACCTTCCCAGACGGACGAAGCAACCATTATTTCACACTTCGGTTCGACATCATCTCAAACCACGTACTAGTATTGCTTCTGCCTCAAGAGGGACACGCGCATCGCCTTGGTACATCATGACACGTGGGACCGCATGACAGGCCATGCTCCCCCGCCGATCGCTCGGTAAAATCACCTCATTTTTACTATACTTCCTCCGTATCGGTTTACTACATGGCATGCACGTCGTTCTAGGTTGAGAATTTAACTGGCTATATATATATATTGTGATGAACAGTACGCTAGCCTTTTAAAAAATGTCTACTTTTGTACAGTAGTACTATCGATGGATTGCGCCATGGAGCAAAAATTGAAATTTAAAAAAAGGTGGTACATATAGAGAGCGCTCGTCGCCAAATTATGCATATAGTACTATTAAAAAAGCTAGTACGTGCTTAATTGGGGTGCTAAATTCTATTAAAGAAATACTAGTAGTATGTACATACTGAAGAGTTAAAGTAACGATAAGAAACATAACATAGTTCTGCTGGGGGCTCAGCACAACACACCTCTCAAATTAAACTAAGCACACCTGAAATTAAACCATGCAACTAATCCGGTGGACACTGCATTAGAAGTTTAGAACCACCATGAGCAACGACACTGCCACCTTACTCGGAGTCCTCGTCCACGTCCTCGACTTCGTCCTTGTCCCTCTTCCTCTTGGCCGATACTTCTTTGCTTGAACCGCCAACTTGGCTGTTGCTCTTCATCCAACCCTTGTAGATATTGAAACAAAGGTAGCCATCCATTGCAGCGTAGTGGATGTGGTCTATATCTAGTACATTCCGCTGCCATGCATGACGATGAAACGTGTAATGAGGTTTCTCCAGTTTACGGTACGAAGGATGAACCATGGCTCCTGCCAGGGTCAGCATTGAGGGCTGACGAGAGGGCACCAGCCGATTCTTCTGGAGGTCGAAGGGGTTGCCTACAACGAGGCCTATCCGACCCAGGACTTCTTTGTCGTTCTTAAAGTCTACAGTAACGAATTTCACTGTTTTGTCCTCGAGGAAGTTCTTAAAATCCTGGCACTCAACGTCGGCATGGCATATGTGGTAGACCAAGCAAACGTTATGTACGCAAACCTGGATCACGGCGGGCTTCTTCCTCTCTTCGTCCTTTAGATCCTTCTCTCGTCCCACGACTGTGGTGTACTCAACATCTAGCCCAGCGACCCACTCATCATCTGAGTTTTCGAACATGCGTCTGAAGCGAGAAAGGCATCCTTTCACCGTCGCGGAAGTACGGGTGTAGATGACGTCGAACTCATCGCGGTGATGGTTCTAACCTTGTACTCACCGCCGATCGGGGAGATTTGGGACGCCATGGATTTGGGAGGAGGGTTAGGATTAGTGGAACTGCCGTAATGTGAATGGACGGGACGACTAGGAGCGAACCGCCGTAGTATTAAAGGACGTGCGGGGACGAGTAGGAGCGAACTGCCAGCGTGCGAACGGCAGGGTAGTGGCTTTCCATTCTCCCATGATACGGGCTTCCGAGAGCCCTTGGATCTGAGATCGAACGGTTGCATGGCGTGATTCTAGACCTATGGGTGAATATCCTATCCTGGAGGGTTATTCTGCAAATTTTCAGCAACTTAGCATGCGACCGTTTGATCTCAGATCCAAGGGCTGCCAGCAGCCCGTATCATGGTCGCGCCTACCACGACCGTCGCGTCGCTCGCGCGGTCGCGCCCTTGGAGATTTAACACGGTGCGTTAGGCTATCTGATGTTGGCATGTCATACATAGTCATCACTTAGTCACTCATACTACAACAAGGTTGGCTATAAGGTTGGCTATAAGTGTATTTTTTTACTCCTCTCTATCTCTTTCTTCGTACTCCCTCCGTCCCATAATATAAGAACGTTTTTGACACTAGTGTAGTGTCAAAAACGTTCTTATATAATGGGACACAGGGAGTACTAGTATTTATTGCATTTGCCAAGGAGTGACCTCTTCCAATGAAATGGTGTTGCTAAGTTTGCTTCATTTAATTAGCTATAGACTCAAAATTGTCTTTTCACCTAGGTACACGCGCTTAGCACCGTTTCTTCCTTGGGTCACCAAACTAGTCTCTCTCTTCTTGATTAACTTGCCACATCAGACTTTATGCCTATGTGGCAAGCTTAAGCACCTGTAGGAGCAAGTAAGTACAATAGTGCGCTTTACATGGCATTTTTGCATATGTGGAGGAAAGAGAGGCAAGGAAAAAGTGGAGAAGTGGGCTCTCATGCAAGAGCCAGCCTCTACTACATGGTGGAGCATTGGGAGAGGCACCTGTATGGAGGTGGTCAGGAATCGGGAGACTCACGCCGGTCGTAGCGCCGCAGTTAAAATGATAATGGCAAGTCAAATCACGGGGCCCCACCTGTCCAGCAGTAACTCGCTGTCAAATCACACAGCCCTACGTTTGCAGCAGCCTACTCCCTCGTCTTCTCGCGTCTCTGTCGAACCGACTAGGCGGAACTGCCCCGCCGCCTACCGCGCAGGAAAAGCCCCGCCCTCGACTTTTAAATAGTATACAGTATACTAATTTTGTATCCATGGATTGCGCCCGCGCCATGGAGCAAAGCGTCTAGAAAACGGCGGTACACATGTACGGAGTATACAGCACGCCCGTCGCGTTCGCGTCGCACCCCAGACGGTCGGTCGGTCTGGCACGCTGCTCTCCGAATGGAACGCGCGTCATATTGCGTTCGCACACACATGTGGGACGGCAATTGAGAACCGACCATAGGCACACTCCCCGGCCCCGCAAGTCGGGTGACTTAATAGAAGAGGGAGACGAGCGATAGTACTAGAGAAGTGTTGTACTACGTTGGTGCCTGGACGATCCCTGCAAGACACGGAAGATCAGTTCGTCCATGCATGTGACCAGACTCCAGCAGACACGCCTGGATTGGCTATCGTCTACATATCGTGCAGGCTGTGTTGTACATGGCTGTAGTTGTGGTGAGAAATCTAAAAAAAGGTTTCTTGTCATCTCGCAAAATTAGGTGTCATGTGCTTCGGATCACTGCGAGGGTTAAACAGCGACAACTGAGTTGGGCTAGTCATTGGGGGCACATGCACGAACAGTGACTACTCGGCTGCCATCTAGGTCAAGCCGGCTATGTTAATTAGGACATCTATCGACGGACCCCTTTTCTACGAGTTTATCTTTAATTTGAGCTTTGTTCCTCGTCTAGTTTGTCCGTCGGGATTCATGTTGTCTCCTTTGGGCAGTGAGGTTATGATTTCTTGTCATGTGGCATTTTTTCGTGTTATATGTTATAATCCGGCGCTTCAGATCAAAATGACGACAACTGCGCCTCCGGGCCACGTGCATGAAGACTTCTCGACAGTCATTGACGAGGTCAAGCCGGCTCCGGTAGACAAAAGAAAACTAAGTACTACTCCACTATATAGGCAGGAGCCTCCGCGCTTGCTTGCTAGTGTTGCTCTCTTCACACTGTCTCGGCCTCTCCAGATCTAAACACGACAGCGGTGGCCACACTCTCTCTCTCTCTCTGCTCACCGCTGGTCACAGATCCAGCCGGATCCTCTCCGCCGGGGAAGGTGAGAAGGTGCAACGTTCACGCGGTCGTCCTCGGCGACGGCTCTTACCCACTGCTGGGCGCGTCCCGATCAGCCTGCCTTGCCGTTCTCTCCCAAGCACCGCTGGCGAGGGAGGGCCTCCGACCCCTTCTTCCTCGCTGCCGTAGTGTGGGCAGATCCGGCCTCCCGCCGCCCACCTAGCGACATCCCGGCGACCATCAGGTATAACTTCCTTCGAAACCGGCCTTGCTCTACTTCCGAGCTCCTGACGTCGCTGCATTTGTATCTTTTACTATTTCTCAGGCCCCCTCGTAGATAGGATCGATCGGCTGTTCGAAAACCACCTAATTTTTTTACGTTTAAGAGGTAAAACTAGTTCATGCACTCGAATCTAGTACTACTTGGTTCAAACAAGGAAGAAAGGGGTGGGGGTGGGGGAGGATTTGTTACCTGAATCTAGGACTTGGTCGAAAGAGGAAATAATGGGGGCGAAAAGTAGCAGAGACTGGCTATCCAACTGGTCTCTAGGTCTAATAGGGAAATAAAGGGAAACGCAGTACAAACTCAATATAAACCCGATCTATTGGTTGAAAAAGGAAAGAAAGTGGGGACTGGGGGACAAGTCAACAGAGTAAGTCCAGCACTAGATTTGCTAGCCTCACACAGTATAAGGTGGCTATACCGAACAAAAATGGGACCAACCCAGATATCCTGTTCTGATGTTTGTTGCCCCGAGCCACTCTTATGTAATGCCACTGGTAAAATGTAGCAGTCGCACTGTTAAAAGTAAGGACACGTTAAACCAATGTTGTTTTCAATGTAATGCCTCCAGTAATATGAATCAATGGCACTTCTTTACATGTCCTGCTAAAATTTCCCATTAAGATAAGTTGGTTCTTTTCGTTAGAAATGCAACTGTCCTGGTCCGCCTACTCTCCCGTGCCCAAAGTAATGTCGTATTTAACGGTTGTCATAGTTAATCCTAATGCCCACACTAATATCTAGCAATGCCACTGCTTTAGAAATTGCTACTGTCCTTGTAGGATTGCCATTCAGATAAGGAACATGCTTCTTTTCATTTGATGCATGTTTCATCACTTGTTAGTCACCCTCCTTTCCACCTTTTTTGTGCAAACAGAGATATACATTTCACGCTCGATCTTAGTTGAACTGCACAAATGATATCCAAATTATAGTTGAGCATTCCAGGAGCTTCACAACCAACCTTGATGTTGCTCAATTTTATTGCAACTAATGAAGAAGAAGCTCTGTGGGTTTCGTTTTCTGATGGAAATGGAACCGGGGCTGGAGCCCTTTTCTTAAAAAAATTGAAGAAGAAGCTGCTAGCTCACGGGACATTGCTTCATTTTAGGTGAACTGCACCAAAAGGTCCCATGAATTGAATCATCCATGTTGGTGACTGAAAGAGCCAGCTTCAGCATCCCAGTCTAAGCACCCTCGGCCACCATCCTTACGACGCATGGTACACCTCGTTTGCCACCTGCTCGACCCTAGTGTCACTGATAAAATGAAGTAATAATACAGTTAAAATAGAGCGAGTGTCATCTCTATCATTTCATTTCCAATGTAGATAAAGAAAGTGCTTCTCTTTGTTAAAGTATGTTTCATCAACTAGTCCCATTGTTAATGTTTAAGCGTTTCTGCAAACTGGGGTGCTTAATTTTAGTTGATATGTACAAAAATAGAGATTTGAATGTCTCAAGGCGCCTCCTTGTACTACCGTTGTACACTGATGTTCATCACTGGCAGAAGGTGTATCTGGGAGACTTGGGACGATGTCCAGTATGAGGCGTACCGTATGAGGCGTCGCAGGGCCCATCTCGCCCTCGCAGCATGGCATACTATGATACTATCGCAATATTTTCTTCTATTTATTTTGTGTGTTTCATCAACTAGTGCCACTATAATGTAATCACGCTTTTTCATTATCTGTGCAAACAGGGTTATTCAGCTGCATTTTGGTGGAACTGCACAAATGTACGTATGGAACCGGCATATATGCAGAGTGCGAGGTGTGCCAAGTAAAAATTACCGACACCAACCATGCTGCATGCACGCATTGGCATCCACCACCACCAGTGGGATGTGTGGCGCTCTCTGTGGACGGATCTTTCTCGGCAGCAAATCCTCTAACCAAATACTAGTAGCTTATATTGGCAGTTTTCTAGGGAGTACTCTTTTCTGAAAGAAGCACCAATCTATTTTTCTTTATTTGTACACTGTGTCACAACTTTGACCCAAAGGTCCAGAGCTATTTTAGGGTGATTGGCGTAGTACTCGGAGACTGATTGTAAGCATGATTTTCATTAGCTGTCACACTGATTGTAAGCATGAGCAGGTGGAAGATTAGGTTAGTGCGAAGCTTACCTTAAACCCTACCGCCGCCGTTGAAACGAGGCGAGCGTCGAGGGAACCGTGGAGAACGGCGGGGAAGCGACGTCGCGCCATCCGGCCTCCTCTTGCGGTGGGAGAACGAATACTCCTGTGGCTCCGGCTGGCTCTGCACCCTCACGAACGGCACACCATACTCGATCGATTCGTTATCCTCTGGGTGCTCGACCTTCGACCTGTACGCCCACCACCTCCGCCTGACTGTCGCCTCGGGCGAATCTGTCTGCTCCATCGCCCATAGGAGATACTCGATGAACTCGGAGGACTGCGGCGTGACTGCCGCCGAGGAGTACATGTACATCGCCGCCCTCATCACCGCCGTCTCGCTCTTTCGCATACATTGCCACATGGCCCGCACCGTCCTCGAAATCTCCCACTCATTGTCAAACCAACTAAGGATCTCCTTCAACCTGGCTAACTTTGCCTGGTCGCCGCCGGTGATCTGCCTGATTCGCTGCTGCATCCTCTCCATAGATGTCCTTCTGAGTGGTCCGGTGCTAGCTTTGGAAGATGGGAGGAGAGACGGTGGTCTTGCAATAGAGAAGAGGGAGAGGCGAGACGGTGGTTTTGGAATGGAGATGATGGAGAGGAGAGGAGGTGGTTTTGCAATGGAGAAGATCAGAAGAGGGAGAGGCGAGACGGTGGTTTTGGAATGGAGATGATGGAGAGGAGAGGAGGTGGTTTTGGAATGGAGATGATGGAGAGGAGAGGAGGTGGTTTTGCAATGGAGAAGATCAGAAGAGGGAGAGGCGAGATGGTGGTTTTGGAATGGAGATGATGGAGAGGAGAGGAGGTGGTTTTGCAATGGAGAAGAGGGAGAGGAGCGTGCGGCAGCGATTTAGGATTGGGCGAGAGGGCCGGCGCGCTGTGACTGGATCAAAATCAAAATCAATTTACCCTTCAATTAAGAAAGCGACCCCACATTAACTAGTCTCCCTTTTATTCTGGGTCATAATTGACCATGATTTTCGCACATAAAATATATGTTATACGTTGCAAAAATAATATAATTTGAAAGTACATTCAGATACGAACCAAACGATACAATTTTTGGTGACATGCATTCACATTTTGCTTGTCAAATACAGTACGTGGTCAAACTTTGACCCAAAATACGCAAAACAACAAAAAATACTTCCAAGACCAGCGCCGCTCTTCCGCTCTTCTCCTCTTAAACCACCGCCGCTCCTCTCCTGTTCCAATCTAAATCCAGCGCCGCTCCTCTCCTCTTCCATTTCAAAACCACCGCCCCTCCTCTCCTGTTCCAGTCCAAAACCAGCGTCGCTCCTCTCCCGTTCTAATCCAAAACCAGCGCTGCTCCTCTCCTCTTCCATTCAAAAACCACCGCCGGCGAGTGAAGGTGCTGTGGAGAAGTAGATCGATGGAGGAGTACAACCGATACGTGAGGATCGCAGACGGCGACCCTGTGAAGCTAGCTAGGATGTTGGAGATACAGTCTTGGTTTGACAACAAGGACCAACTAGCGGCGACGGCGACATCCATGGCCAAATATCTGCAACAGAGCGAAAAGGCGGCGATACTCCCGGAGGGAGTCGCGCCGGAGTACATAGAGCTGCTCCTCTGGGCCATGGAGCAAACAGATTCACCGAATCCGATCGTGAGGGAGCGGTGGTGGGAGTATCGATCCCAGATGGAGCATCCACCAGAGATTGAAGGATCGAGCATCTACAGGGTGCCGTTTGTGAGGGTGTCCTGCCAGAGCGAGCCGGTGGAGTCTTCGTCGACCGAACCCAACTGCAAGAGGAGAAAAGCAGTTGGCCCGACGACGCTTCCCCGCCATCGTCTCCCTCGCCGTTCACATCGTCTCACGGGGCGGCTGTCTGCCGCCGAGGAATAGGAGGGGGCTGCCCCCCCCCCAGCCCAATAGTCGGGCAGGTTGTGAATTGTCAGGAGGAGCTTAGGGTTGTCAGTATTTGCAGGTTGTGAATTGTGTTTTGTGTTGTGTATTTTGAGAGTACTTTCAGATATGAATGTCTTTTGAATTTCAGATTTGCAGTATTGAGCATATGAAGAATTTTATGAATTCTAGAGATCTATTTTTAGCACTTAAAAAATGTAGTTTCATAGGAGTATAAAAGTGCAGACGAGAAGAAACTGCAAGTTTCAGTTTCAGATAAGAAACTGCAAGTTCAGTTTCAGATAAGAAACTGCAACTTTCAGAGGCAGAGCATTTATATTAACACGGCCTTTTCAAACAGGGTTAACATCATGTTGGAAGTTTTATTCATGGTCGAAAATGGAACTACCAGCCAGTTAACATCATGCTGATCAACATTCATGCATAGCACATCTTCATATGATGCACAGTCAAAATGCCCACACAATGTCGAGTGTGCGAAACACAGAGAAAACGAGGGACGAAGTTTTGGCAAGTGTTGGACGTGGTTTTGGGCTGCCCCGTCTAGGCTTTCATTTTTAACATGCGCAGCCCACGACCTCGGATGGGAGGGCCTGTTTGTATTTTCTTAGGGCCGTCATGTATCGACCGGCCTATGGACCTCCCATCCGAGGTTTTATTTTTGGCAGCCCAATTTATGTATTTTTTTGAAGAAAACGCAGAGGTCTGTTCTATTTTTCTATATAAGAATAGGAACGCCAGGTACAACTTATGTTTCCCTTCTAACTATATTATATATATTTAAATTATTTTATATGTTATTATATATTATTTTTATTGTCATCATATATTTAACAGATACTTACATATGTAAGAAAACAATATCCCACATCTTATTAACTTATAAAAATAATTTCTTAACAAATAAAATCCTGGATTGTTTTGGCACGAAAATCCTAGTGATTGTGTACAAAAGCTTGGTAAGATTTAAGGACGAATGTAATAATATCACTTATTATTTAAATATATTTATAACAAAATGCTCAGCCCCTTTTTATTTTTTGATAACATTGCTGGCCCAACCCAACATTATAATTAGAATCAGCCCAGCAAAATCGTGTATTTCGAGAAAGTGCAAATGGCCTGTAATTTTTTAGGAAATAAAATAAATGGGCCGCATGGACGCTACATTAATTGTTCACCCAGCCCAGCTAATGGCTGTAATTCAAAAAAAAGATCAAATTGACTGTAAATTCTACCGCGCAAAAAAAGACTGTAAATTCTGAAAAAATGGGTTGAATACGTGCCACATTTTTGGAGGCTGAAATGTGGGCCAATAGGTCGAAGCCAACGCAAGTCGTTGTCAATTTAGTCAACAAATGATTCTGACATGTTAGCCGTTGGATTTACATCCAACGACCGGCATCCATCTTCAATCTCTCGTCTTCTTCCTCCAGCGCCGCCGGGACCACCTCCCGCCTCCTGCTGCTAGCAGCTCTGCTTAGCACGCTTCGCTATGAAGCGCTACTCCACCGTTGGCCAGGCCATCCCTCCACCCCTCCACACCTCCTGTTCTTCTCCACCGACTGCCGAACCACACCGCACTAGAACCAGTTAACCCTCGTACACCTCTCCGTCTGCGACTCTACTCCCGCGTCTTCCCATCTCCGGCTCGTTGCTGTCCGGGGCCTCGCCGTCGTCCACCACCTTGGATGCGCTCGGTGCGGCGTGGTCAACGTGGTCAACGAACGACACCATCGGAAGTAGACTGTGCGTGGAGAGGCTGACAGCTGGGTCCACGGCGGCACACAAGGAAATGCCTCCTTATTACGCGCAAAATAATGATTCCTCCACCTGACATTTGGGACCCACCAGAAGGGCCTCTGTATTTCGTGAAAAAACGTGCCCCCCGCTGAATTGTCGGACCCACCAGCTATCTTCGCACATAAGGAAGTGCCTCCTTATTACGCACAAAAAATGAATACTCCCCCTGCCAGCTGGAACCCAACATACTAGGAAGCTGACTTGTGCACCTACCAAGTTGACAGGGACGGAGGGCTTTGTCAACTTAGTCAATATGAACGATTCTAGCTCCTGTTACCGTACGATGTTCATCCAATGGTTGTAGTGCTTCTTCAACCTCTGGTCTTCTTGCTCCAGCCGCCCAAACCAGCGCCGGTCGTGCTGCGTGCTCCTGCCTCCCGTGGCCGGTTGTAATGCCGCGGAGGCCTCACCACCCCTACTACTCCCACCGCTGGCCAGGCCATCCCTCTACTCACCCACAACCCCTGTTATTTTGCGACGACAGCAGCCTCACACCGCAGCCGAACCAGTGAACCCTCGTACTCCTCTTCGCATGGGCATCCACTGTTGCGTCTTCCCCGGCTCCGAGTCGTCCCCTTCCTAGGCCTCGCCGTCATCCACCGCCGTGGTGCTCTCGGCGTGGCGTGGTCAACGTGGTCAAGGAACGACTTCCATCGGACGTGGACTGTACGTGGAGAGGCTGACAGCTGGGTCCATGGCCGCAGCAAGGAAGTGCCTCCTTATTACGCGCAAAATAATGATTCCTCCACCTAACAGCGGGGACCCACCGGACGGGCCACCGTATTTCGTGAAAAAAAGTTTCCCCCTGACTACTGGGACCCACTAGCTACATCTTCGCACGCAAGGAAGTGCGTCCGGGCAAAAAAAACGATTCGCCCCCTGACTGCTGGGACCCACCAGCTACATCTTCGCACGCAAGGAAGTGCGTCTGGGCAAAAAAAAACGATTCGCCCCCCTAATTGCTGGGACCCACCAGCTACATCTTCGCACGCAAAGGAAGTGCGTCCGGGCAAAAAAACGATTCGCCCCTCTGACTGCTGGGACCCACCAGCTACATTTTCGCACGCAAGTGCCTGACAGTCGGGACCCACCTGGTCGAAGCGTATGTAGCGTTGTTATTCTGGTCGTGAATGTGTACGTACATATATACTGGTCGATGTAGAGGCGCGCACGTGTCGTAGTAGAGGCGCGTACGTGTCATAGTAGAGGCGCGCACGTAGCATGTACACGTACGTACATTGGCTAGGGTGCAAGAAAGAAAATACGGCCACGTATGTACATACGGGCGGGGTCTCGAACGCCTACTCGCGCATACGTACGGCCAGGGCTCGTGTACATAGCTGGGTTGGAACGGAGAAACAGAGTCGTCGTCATGTTCATGGGGAGGCAATGGAATGTGTCGTGTTCATGGGGAGGCAACGGAATGTGTCGTGTTCATGGGGAGGCAACGGAATGCGTCGTGTTCATCGGGAGGCAACGGAACGCGTGGGAGCCGGGCGTGGGAGCCAACCGGCTTGGACGGAACAGGCGATGGAAATGAGGCCTGGCATACCGCACAACGGAGGAAACAAACCTCCTACATTCGGAACGGGGTCCTGTTGATCGGGAGGGGTGTGGCGTACCGCGAAACAGAGCAAACAGACCTCCTATGGTCGAAACGGGGGTCCTGTTGATCGGGACGGGTGTGGCGTACCGCAAAACGGAGGAAACGGACCTCCTATGGTCGAAACGGGGGTCCTGTTGATCGGGAGGGGTGTGGATACCGCAAAACGGACGAAACGGACTTGTGTTGGAGCGCTACAGTCGAAACGTGGGTCCTGTTTATCGGGAGGGGTGTGGCGTACCGCAAAACGGGACTCCACGGGATACTGTTCATCTCCACCGTCGACCTCCTCCAGCCTCCACGGGCTACCGTCGACCTCCTCCAGCCTCCATGGGCTCATATTCATTCAGACTCCACTGCGCGCTACTCCACCGGCTATTGTTCAACCACCCCTCCATGGGCACCCCTCCACCGTCTATTGTTCATCCAGCCCTCCACACCACGGGGTCCTGTTCAACCACCCCTCCACGGCCACCCCTCCACCATCTACTGTTCATCCAGCCCTCCACACCACGGGGTCTTGTTCATCCAGAGGCAACGCCACCGCTCACTGTTCATCCAACCCCCCCCCCCCCCCCGCGCAACACTCACTGTTCATCCAATCGATCGGCTTCAGTTAGCAGCAGTAGCGAAGGAATCGCTCGATCGGGTTCAATTAACAGCCATCGATCGATCGCTCGGGTTCAGTAACACGTAGCCTGTAGTGCAATCGCTCGGGTTCAGTTAGAGCCCAACGCCTCGTTCGGGTTCAGTTAGAGCCAACGCCTCGCACGTGTACGAGAGAAACGCGCATCGCTCGGTCCCCGACCTCCCACCGTAACCGGCAACTCCCCGAAATTTTCCTCCCCCTCGCTTCTACCACGGTTTATTCCGTCATGGACGGCCCAAAGAATGTCATGCAGCTGCGTCTCCGGCCCGCCCAGGACGAAAAGCCCATTTTCTGTCATGATTTTTTGTCATAGAAGTAAGAGCCCACCACATCAATGATGATACCGTGTTTTGTCACAATTATCGTCATAGAAGTGTCATATGTATGACAGAAAAAAAAATTGTTCGGCCCAAAATGTCACGGATGTGTCTTTTTTGTTGTTGTGAAAAATCAATTGTCAAGCCCTCGCTAGGAATTATTAGCACAAAACACTAACCCTAGTCGGATTATTAGCAGAAATCATTTGTACAGATGAAACAACTAATCACTTATCATTTCTATCATTCAAACAATCAATACACTACACGGATCTAACGAAACTTACCCAGATTTCTTGGATTGAGAGAACATACCCATAGGATTTCTATTTCAAAAAGGGGGAGGCAGGAGTAACCAGAGAAATCGTAGGATATATTTGACACATAGATGGGTATAGATGACTAATCGGTTGTCCGCGGAGTCGTCGCCGAAGTGGTCGTCGGAGTCATCGATGGATTCGTCACCGGGGTCGTTGCCAGAGTCAGTGTGGACCTCCGGCTCCGGCTATGGAAGCATGACGCCATCGATGATGTCAAGCTGCACTGAGACCTCTACGGCGGCGAGGGCAACCTCTGTCTCCATCTTCACGCCGTGCTCTGATGCTTCCGCAACACCAGCGTCGGCACTCCCTCCGATGGAGCACTCCGGTAGCACCCTCATACACAGACGACGGTGAGGACTAAGAGTGGTGTTGAGGATGCGGGTGGAGAGAGAGGATTGTGTGCGCGATGAAGATGGGGGCTGTGGCCACTCGGGCATGCGATTAATATGGAGTAGTGGGAGAGAGGCGGGCGGCGCTCATACCGCTGGCTCGCCTCCCGATGAGCCTGCGCAACAGACTACTGGCATGCATATTGTCATTTCATACAGCTACTTGCATGCCGCCCGATGACACTATGCAGCGAGCACGCCTCCCGTCAATTCACACACCTGCATGCATGTCCCCCGGCCTGCCTACGCACCGGACTGGTCGCATGCGTCCCGTCAACTCACGCCTGCTCGCACGGGCACAGGGGTCGCGTGGCGGCACTTATATTTTTTTTGTTTTAATGATTAATGCTGCCGCTTTATTGCTTCACCGAAGCATGGCACATATCCATTGTTGGTCTAATGCCCATGGTTCGAATAAATAATCTGTTCCCGATATTGGTTCCCAATAATTAATATTCTCCCGTTTGTAAGAAGATCAAAATTACATCAAAACTTGTCTCAAATTGGACAAAAAAGTACAATACCAGAGTGTAATAGTGTCCATATGACAACATGATAAGTTTCATAAATTTCAAATAAGTTTTGGATGTACTAGATTTTAAAAATCAAGATTCTCAATGTTTAAAATTTCTTGCATGGGGAGTAAACATACACCCAGTGAGACACATGTGTTTTTCCAATCCATTTAGGTGCACTGTCATGTGTGCATGTAGCTCAAATTTGATTTTTGCACATTATACCCCTAGAAAATCAATCAATGTACTAAAACGTCATCATGATCTCTATTTTTTTTAAATTAAAACGTCCCTCCTTTGGTAACATATGTTCACCGCGGGAAAATTTAACATGCATCGTAGTTGTGTTGGATGTGCAGTGTGAGTGCGTGGGGGGGGGGCAGTACACTACGAGTCATGAGCCACCGTGTGGGTTGGCCATTTTGTGAGGCAGGTCCCACATCAAAATCATGAATTCGTTATTTAACACATTACACAACCATTTCATACATACATGTTTGGGCCACATGCAGTTGGTGGTTGTCCTACACGACACTCACTCACGTGTGACGCTTTCTGTGGGCTCGGGAGGTCTTCGACCAACAGCTGACAGAGAGGTTAATTTGACCAGCAAGGTTGATTCTTTTTAGTTTGTATTACGGTGAGAGTATGTAGTACGCGTCGAAGAGGTGGGAGGGGACCAACATATATACTACATACGCGTCTGTGAACACACCTCACTCAGTGTCGGGACTTTTAGGTTTCTAAGGCACGTGCCACATCAAAGATGTGAATGGCTATTCAAAAATCACATAACACCTCTTTGGGCCACATGCACATGCAAACAGTGGTTATCCTAGGACACTCATGTGTGATGCTTCCATCTGTGGGCCCGTGAGGTCTCGTCCATGCATGCATCACTTTGACCTACATCGGGAGAGGTTAATTAATTTCACAATCAAGGAGGGTTCATTTTGGTTTGTATTATAGTAGGAGCATATATATAGTATGCGTCAAAGAGGGGGAAGGGGACCACCAAATGTAGTATGCTTCATGAACCTCGCTCTGTGTGGGGACTTTACGGTTTTTAGGCATGTGCCACATCTAAGTTGTGCATTTTGGGTATTCAAACATCAAATCCACACACACCTCCCCATACATATGTTTGGCCACATGCAAAGCGATGGCGGTTGTCCTCTGGCACCCACTCGCGCGGTTATTGCGATATCGATGCTTTCCATTTGTGGGCCTGCTTGGTCCATCACTACTTTGCTCGACAACGAGAGAGGTTAATTTGACCTAGGAGGGGATTATTTTTTTGGTTTGTATTATAGTATATATATATATATATGTATATATATATGTATGTCTGTGTGTGTGTGTATATATATATATAGGTCATGCTCTGGGATGACATGATATAGATTGAGCACACATGCATGTGTACGCATGAATCCTTCCCACTGAGTCGAAGTGGTCAGTGCCACGACACGTCATGAACCGATCTCGCTTTGTTTGGGGATTGTATGATTTTCGACGCATGCGCCACATCACCTCCATACATACATATGCATTCAGTGGTTGTCTTCGAACGGTACACTCCCTCACGTGGTTATCGGCGACAAGCCTATATATGTGTGGGCCCGCGTGGACATCCGTGATCACTTTGACCGACAACAATATTGGTTACCATGGTGGATTCTTCCTTTGGTTTGTGTTATCGTAGTAGGTCATGGTGAGATTCAGACCTAAGTTCGAGCACATACTATGCATACATGCATGAATCCCCGTCATTGGCTCGAAGTGTGGTGTGACATACATGCATACAATGCGTCGTCAACTAGCCCTTGCTCCATGTGGGGATTTCTGGTTCCAAAGCACGGTGCCACAACAAAGTTGTTCCATTGTGTATTCAAACATCAACACTCCATACATATGTTCGGGCCACATGCAGGTAGTGGTTTGTCTTCGAGGACTAGCTACTTGCATTATTATTGGCGAGCTAGCCCATCTCTGGGGTCGCATAGACATCCATCACTTTGACCAACAACAAGAGAGAGGTTGGACGACCAAGGTGGATTCTTCTTGGTCCGTTTTAGATACATCTTGGTGAGATGCCCTCTCCCGCTGACTGAAAGTGTGTGTGTGTGTGTGTGTGTAAGATGGGGGGCTGCTACTTCGCACTTTTCTAGGTGAACCTCCATGGGGGTAGGCATGCATTCATAGTTTAGGATCCCCCTCCTGCCGACACTAAGGGGGGGGGGCAAGCAATATCGTGCGCTTTGTGAGATAGGTGCCACATCAAAGTTGTGCATTTGGTATTTGCACATCAAACCACCCTTCATACATATATTTGGTCCACATGCAAGTGTGTTCGTGTTCTGACCCTTTCCCACATCATTTTCACCAAATTTATGAACATTGAACTAGTTGGATGACGCAATAGACACGGTTGACTCACACTAACGTTGTGCCACGCCGGTGCCCCTGGCACGCACATTAGCACAGTACATTGGGCTCCACGAGGTTTCCCCTCTCAAAAATATCTACCCGCCTGCAGGGTTTTTCTGTTTGATAACACACGGTTGTTATGTTTCGACCATGTGTAATGTTTGTTTTTCCCGCTCTCGCCTGCATCCCTCGAAAATATCTTCCCGGCTCGAGGGCTGTTCTGTTTCATAACACACGGTTTTTATTTCGGGACCACATGCGATGCACTATCATCCAAATTTTCAATATCCATGGCATTTTACTCCCGCGTAGTAAAAATTTTAGTAGCCACATCATTTTCTCAAACACCCCCCTCCACACACCCCCCAAAAACTCCTCGGGCGCGCGCACACACAGACACACCCCACCACAACCCCTCCCTCACTTGAAACCATAGCAAGGTCGCCGCCACCGCAAGGCCTCCATTGTCAACATCAGCTGGTTTGCCTGTGCAGCTTACCCACCGATCTCCATACCCTAGTCGCCTGAGTGTGTTGGATGACGCCTGCCAAATGCCCCTTTCCCACAGATCCCCATCCATGTCTCCCACTCCAGAGCGTCATAGCCTAAGCCCGGCTACACTTCCCGTGGAGCTCGAGGAGCGACTGGCACAAAAGAGGTGTATCACGGCCTCTTCGCCTGACGTCGCCGAGGTGGCCGCCGATGAAGCTGAGGACCATTACTGGTCGCAGGCTCTCAATTAGCGGGCTAGAGTATGCGGGTATGTCGTGGATGCCGTCTACGACATCGAGGTCGTCGACAGCGACGACCTAACATGGGCTATGTCATGGGTTAAGTGGCCCAGCCCAAACCCTCGGGTCCAACCGCCGTTGATCTCATCCATGGCCCCGCCACTGATCTCCTCTGGCTCGCTGTCAAGAATTTGCCATCCTACATCCCCATCGAGCCCCTTTTGTCATTTTTGAAGGACACGTTCTGCTACGCTGGCTTGGGATCCATAGCTTCCAAGTCAGACCTCATCGACGGTGACCACGAGGAGGGCACCCTCTCTGGCTTTTCCAAGGGGAAAGAGCCCATCTGCGACATCAGGGAGGGCACCCTACAGTCATGCTCTTCTAAGGGGAAGGAGCCCATCTGCGACAACATGGAGCGCACCCAGGGTCCGTGCTCTTCCCACAAGAACGAGCCTATCTGTGACAAGTGAGAAAACACATGATTTGTTTTTCCATGCCTCTTCACAGGGGGAACCCATGATTTGTTTTGTCGAGTCCCTTTTGTAGTGTCGTGAGAATATGTCTAGTTTTAATTGCTATATTTGGTTGTTTGCAGTATGCCTTGTTTATTTCAGTTGTCCACAATCTGATGCTCTATATGTGCAACTATTTATTATGCATTACATTTTCATCAATACCTGTTCTAAATATACTGATAGGAATGCATATATTTGCTTATTGTTAAGCCTTTTATAGCTAGCATATGGCTCTTTTAAAGTTTTTTGGTTGTTCGATTGTTTGTAGTTAGCATATGTCCAGTTTCAAATGCTATCTTTGGTTGTTCGTAGTATGTCTTGTTTATTCCTATTCACAACGTGATGTTCTATATGTGCACATATGAATTTTGCAGTTCAATTCCATCAATACCAGTTTCAACAATACCACTATGAATGACTACATTGGCTTGATGTTAAGCATGTTGTAGTTAACATGCCTTTCCATTTTTATTTAACAATAACCAGTGTACTTAGACTGGCACAATACCAGTTTGAATGACTACATTTGCTTGTTGTTAAATATTAGGCCTGTTGCAGTTAACACACCTTTCCCCTTCTTGTTTTGCTTAACTAGCGTGCTTAAACCTCCACACCGAAGCTATTGTTTGGAGATTATTTTGTCTGCCATGGATATATTTGGTTGATGTTTAGCCTGTTGTGCTTAACATGCCTCTTGATGTATTTACACAGGAAATTTTTGGGAATGACTACTGTTTTCCATCGAGGTTAGTTTCATCCCATGGCTTATATATACTCATTGTTCAGGATATCAGTAGCTGGTACCATATAGGCCGGGGTCTGATAAGGGACTAATCGGTGAATCAGACTTTTAACTGAATATATATGTAACCCGTTTATCTGTAGGTTAGCTAGGGCCATATCTAATATATCTGAGGCTACATAGCAACATGCACTGTACTGAATCCTAGGCTGCATAGCAAAAGGGAAGAGTGTTACCTTAATGTTCTGATGATGTCTAGATATACGTAGAAGAGCAGCAGCAACAACAACAACAACAACAACACAACAAAAGTTAATCAACTGATAATTTGTAAAAATGCAATAAACTCCCTCCGGCCCATAATATAAGATGTTAATTCATCCAATATGTGAGTATATTGGATGTTATAAGATATTATGTAATGGGACGAAAGGAGTGTTGTACTACATCACTGTGCAATTGATGTTTAGCTTCTAATATTAACTTGCTGCTTTTAGGTACATATGTCATTGGTAAAGATCCGTCCTTCGACCCTTTCTGCGTAAGGGGCAATGAGATATTGATGAACCAGCATCAAGTGAGGAAGCTGATAAAGATTGTTAGTAAAACGGGTCATAAGATGGCAATTAAACTATTTGTTTACACTTTATCCAAGACAATAGCAAACTGCGGGATGGTAAGTAATAACTCTGCAGCCTTCTTTTTACTGCCCATAATGAGTTGTGTTAGATGACAATGTCTGAATCTTTTTCCTTTGCAGTGGTTCCCAAAGCAGTTTACTCAAGATTACCTCTCAAACTACATGATTTTGTGGGCATGCAAAGGTTAAAGTATTTCTACCATAACACGATGACTATCTAGATGTGTTCATGAAGACAGTGAAGGATGGGCGGTCGGCCATCACAAGGGGTTGGACTAGATTCGGGCGTGCCTTCTGCATGGAGGAGGGCACAATATGGGCATTCCGCTTCACCTTGTTCGGCAACCAGAATGTATTTCGTCTCTTTCTTTACCGTCTTTAATAGTACATGTATACAACCGTGGTTCATCATTCTTTATTTGGTGCTTATAGTTCTTGAACATATGTACCTGTGAATCGAATAATGCATTGGTTGTTTGAACCTGATGGATATGAATAAAGCTATAACATACTTTCAAATGCAAATCCGGTACAATTTTAAATAGCAGCAATTAAATTACGGTGAAATTACGCTCTGCATGTCGTTACAGCACACACGGTCGGTAAAACACAAACGTTTGTGATATACACCATAATCCGACATGGTTCACAGAGAGGAAACCTGTGCGATCATGCACACAGTTGCCGTTTGCAAAGCGTGTGTGATGTTAGACAATATCACAAACGGTGCGGGCAAACTATATGTTTGTGATAGTTGCCTTATCATACATGATTTGCAATCATGAACTATTTCTGATGTGGTAAGCATCGTAAATGTTGCACCACAGAATAGCGTGTGTGATAGTTATCATGTACGATGATGTTACGATGGTCCGACGTTTCGTAATCGACACTCATACGATAATTATCTAATCTTCTTAATTAGTTATCGCATACGGTTCGGAGAAGGTGAATTTGTGTGATTGTCTGCTTATCATACATGTTCTATAATCGTGAACTGTTTGTGATGAGCCGCGCATCGTAAACGTAGCACCACAGAATACCGGCTGCGATGGCAATGCGAGCACAAACGAGTAGCAAGGATGGAGCGTTTGGGATATTCGAGATATCAGAAACAGTTTTATAGGGGCAACTATATGCACCAAGGCTCCCTATCCCTGACGGTTTCTGGGTTATGTGGGAAGGACCCCCTATCACACACACTCAGTTGGCGATGGTTCAAAATGCCGTCGCGGAAAGGGGTTAAAAACCGTCTGTATAACACCTCGCTGTACCAGTGAACCCATCACTGTCCAGCAAGCCTATGAAGGAATTACTCACTCCCGATGGTGAGCATCATGAAATTGGTGATGGAGGATGGTTGATGATGACAAAGATGAAAGATCCCCCTCTCTGGAGCCCCAAACGGACTCCAGATCTGGCCTCCAAATGAAGAATAGGAGGTGGCGGTGGCTCCGTATCATAAAACGTGATGAAACTTCCTCTCTTATTTTTCCCGGGAAATAAGAATTTATAGTATCCATATTAGGCTCAGGGGAGCCATGAGGGCCCCACCACCCACCAGGGCGCGCCTGGGGGTGTAGGGCGTGCCCTGGTACCTTGTGGGCACAGGGTGGCCCCCTCTGGTGGGTCTTGGCTCCAATATTTTTTATTTTATTCCATGAAAATCGCCAAAAGGTTTCGTCCAATTTTGAGACCTTTTATTTTTGCACAAAAGCAACACCATGATAGTTCTACTGAAAACAACGCTAGTCCAGGTTAGTTTCATTCAAATCATGCAAATTAGAGTGCAAAACAAGAGCAAACATGTTTGGAAAAGTAGATACGATGGAGACGTATCAATAGGTATGGTGGCTATTTTGATGAAGATATAAGGAGGCTTATGTGTGATAGAGCGTATCATATCACATGATTTGAATGCACCAACGAAGTTTGCACCAACTCCCGAGCTGAGAAAGGGCAATGCACGATACTGAAGAGGCTAGCAAAATGCGGAACGATGAGATTGCGTATAATACATGGACTCACATTAGTCATAAAGAACTCATATACTTATTGTGAAAGTTTATTAGCCCTCGAATCAAAGTACTACTCGCATGCCCCTAGGGAGGAGGTTGGTAGGAGTTAACCATCGCATGTCCCCGATTATGACAACATTCAAGAATTTCAATCAGACATAAAAAACGTGCAAACATCCCCACCATGCCATGACCAAAACTTAGATGAGAAGTTAATAACAAGCTTTAATACCGATATTTATACTAACCAATGATCATGAATTAATACCATTTCATATTACGACATCAATATAATTAAACCATACGTTTCATATTTAGTGATCTACATGAAAGTTTTTATTATACTCCCCTTGAATACCTATCATTTTAGGAATAGTCTTATACATGTGCATATTGCCACTTACTAATTAATAGACTCTCAAAAAGATTTAAGTGAAGCATGAGAGTGCAATCATTTCTATAAAATATAACCACTGATGTTCTCTAACAAGTATGAGTGAAGCACAAGAGCAACCTTCTAGCTCAAAAGATATAAGTGAAGCACATAGAGTATTCTAACAAATCATGAAAAATGTGTGTGTCTATCAAAAGGTGTGTCCAGCAAACAATGATTGTGGTAAAGAAAAAATAAATCAAAGAAAAAACTATGGTATAAGACGCTCCAAGCAAAACTCATATCATGTGATGAATAAATATATAGCTCCAAGTAATATACCGATGGATTGTAGACGAAAGAGGGGATGCCATCCAGGGCATCCCCAAGCATAGATTCTTTGGTCTTCCTTGAATATTACCTTGGGGTGCCTTGTTCAACCCCAAGCTTAGGGTCTTGCCGCTCCTTATTCCTCCATCCATCGTGATCTCACTCAATACTTGAAA
The DNA here is from genome assembly GCF_018294505.1 of Triticum aestivum. Lineage (NCBI taxonomy): Eukaryota > Viridiplantae > Streptophyta > Magnoliopsida > Poales > Poaceae > Triticum > Triticum aestivum. Next base: position 224,684,869 of record NC_057798.1, read on the forward strand.
ACTTCAGCACACAAAACTCAACAGAAACTTCGTGAGATCTGTTAGTATAATAGAAAAATCATAAACTTTAGGTACTATTGTAAAATCATTCATAATTATTCTTACATAATACCTACTGTATTCTAACTTCTCCATGACATATACCTTCCGATATAATCCATTGCATCATTGAAATAAGCATACTATGCAATAAAAAAACAGAATCTGTCTATGATGATCTAAACAAAAACTATACTTCTTTAACTCCAATTTTTTGAAAAATTAGGAAAACATGGGGAATTTGTATATAAATCAGGTGTACAAATTTCAGATCAAAATCACATTACAGTGAATTATAGTAATTCCTGGACTGAGAGCAAAAGTTTCTGCTTTTTCACATAATCAAGTCAACTATCATCCAAATCATCCCAAAGGATTTACTTGTCACAAACACTAATTAAAAGATTAAAAAAACTATCATTAGCAATAATCATGTTTTCACACAATAACATAAAATAATGGGTTGTCTCCCAACAAGCTCTTCCTTTATAGCCATTAAGATAGGCTTGAAATTGTATCGATGCTCACATGAGAGATAATAATTGAAACACAAAGAGAGTACCATGTAGCATGTTACAAACACATTTAAGTCTAACATACTTCCTATGCATCAGCATTTTTATAAACAAACAAATTATCAAGACAAAAATTATTTAGGATATGCAAGGACGAGGAATAAAACATTGACAATCTCAACATAAGGACAGGTAATTTGGGAACATGCAAATTTTCATAGCTATACTTCCCTCTCTCAATGTAGGATCATAATCAAATTCAACAATATAGATATCATATAAAATATTCTCTCCATGACCCACATGCATGCAAGTTTTATAATCTTCCAAGATAGTGGGATTAACATCAACTAAAGTCATGAGCTCTCTGATCTTACTTTTATCAAAAAATCCATAAGATTGATAATTCTCCAAAGTAGTGGTATCAATATTACCTAAAGTTGACGCTCTTCCAAACCCACTTTTAATAGTATTGCAAATTTTATCGTCAATAATTGATTCATTGTGAAGCTCAAAATTCTCAAGATCATAACCAACATCTTGATCATCACCACAATCATGATCATTAGCACAACTCATATTCATAGAATTTATACTAACACAATTGCAATCATGCTTTTCATCCAATAGAGGTGTCCCAATAGCATTTTATTTTATCACTTCATTATTAGCTATTGGTTTACAATCAACAACAAGTTTGAAAAGCTTAGCAAATGGATGAGGATCCATATGTCTTTATTTCTATTTTATTGAGATGACAATATTATTGCAAGCAAGCACACAAATAAAGAAAATATTTCATGTTTTTGATTTTTTTAGAGAAGTGGAGGGAGATGAAAAAGAGAAGGTAAATAAAACAAAATAAAAAGTAGAACAAGTAAATGATAATTTGTGTGAAGGAACTTGTAGGTATTTTATGATGTCTCCCCCCACAACGGCCCCAAAAATTCTTTCTGCTACTTTTGAATTGCGTTGAGATTTGATACACCCATTTTGCATCATGTTTTCCTATTGATATTTATTGTAAGTTGGACTATTATTTCACTTTATAATACAATTATTATGCCTTTTCTCTCTTATTTTGCAAGTTTCACATGAATAGGGAGATTGCCAACAGCTGGAATTCTGGACCGGAAAGGGCTATATATCAGAGACACCTATTCTGCACAACTCCAAATAACCTGAAAATTCACAGGGAATTATTTTGGAATATATAAGAATTATTGGCGGAAGAAACATCAGCAGGGGACCCACCAGGCAGCGGCAAGTGTCGGGGCGCGCCTTACCCCCCCCAAGGCGCGCCCCGGGACTTGTGGGGCCCCTGGCAGGCCTCTGAAGCCCATCTTCTGCTATATGATGCCATTTGACCTAGAAAAAATATCAAGAGAAAGGTTTAGGGATGAAGCGCCGCCGTCTCGACGTGGAACCTGGGCAGGAGCACTTTTGCTCTCCGGCGGAGCGATTCCACCGGAGAAACTTCTCCCTTCAGGAGGGGAAAATCGAAGCCATCGACATCACCAACGATCATCTCATCGTGAGAGGACCAATCTTCTCAGCATCTTCACCAGCACCATCTCATCTCAAACCCTGGTTCATCTCTTGTATTCAATCCTTGTCTCGAAACCTCAAATTGGTAACTGTGGGTTGTTAGTTGTGTTGATTACATCTTGTAGTTGATGCTAGTTGGTTTATTTGGTGGAAGATTATATGTTCAGATCCTTAGTGATATTCAACACCCCTCTGATCTTGAACATGAATATGATTTGTGAATAGTTAATTTTGTTCTTGAGGACATGGGAGAAGTCCGGTTATAAGTAATCATGTGAATTTGGTATCCGTTCGACATTTTGATGATATGTATGTTGTTGCTTCCTTCAGTGGTGTCATGTTAACATCGACTACATGAAACTTCACCATACTTGAGCCTAAGGAAGGCATTATGGAGTAGTAATTAGATGATGGGTTGCTAGAATGGCAGAAGCTTAAACCCTAGTTTATGTGCTATTTTGAAAGGGGATGATTTGGATCCATATGTTTCATGCTATGGTTAGATTTATCTTAATTCTTCTTTCGTAGTTGCGGATGCTTGCTAGAAGGGGTAATAATAAGTGGGAGGCTTGTTCAAGTAAGAACAACACCCAAGCACCGGTCCACCCACATATCAAATTATCAAAGTAGCGAACATGAATCAAACAAACATGATGAAAGTGACTAGTCGAATTCCCATGTGTCCTTAAGAACACTTTGCTTGCCATAAGAGAAAGTTCTGGCCTATCCTTTGCTATAAAAAGGATTGGTCTACCTTGATGCACCTTTGTTACTATTGCTATTTGTCACTTGTTATGAATTATCTTACTATCAAACTATCTATACCGATAATTTCAGTGCTTGCAGAAAATACCTTGCTGAAAACCGCTTGTCATTTCCTTTTGCTCCTTTCGACACTCTTGCTTATCAAAAGGACTAAGATGGATCCCCTATACTTGTGGGTCATCGAGACTCTTTTCTGGCACCGTTGCCTAGGAGTGAAGCGCCTTGGTGAGTGGAATTTGGTAAGGAAACATTGATATTACGTGCTGAAATTTACTATCACTTGTCACAATGGAAAACAATCCATTGAGGGGTTTGTTCAGGGTATCTTCACCTTGACCGGAAGCAATAAGAGTTGCTCCTCAACCTACTGAACCTACTGAAAATATTGATTATGAGATTCCTTCGGGTATGTTAGAGAAACTGCTAGCTAATCCTTATATATAGGTGATGGAATGGTACATCCTAATATGCACTTGATATATATAGATGAAATTTGTGGACTGTTTAAGCTTGCAGGTTTATCCGAGGATGGAGTTAATAAGAAGGTATTACCTTTATCTTTGGAGGGAAAGGTCTCAACATGGTGTGTGTGTCTGTGTATTGTCCTCGTGAAGGAGAAAGTATCGCTTGAGCTTGGGGGAGGCTTAAGTACGTGATGGACACATGCCCCAATCATGAGCTCTCAAGAGAAATTATTATTATTTAGAATTTTTATGCGTGGCTTTCTCATAATGATCGATCCATGCTCGATTCTTCTTCTACTAGTTCTTTTATGAAGAAAACTATTGAATTCAAGTGGAATCTCTTGGAAAGAATTAACCGAAAGACCGAAGGTTGGGAACTCTACAAAGATAAAGAGTCAGGTATAAATCTTGAGTTTGATTGTGTCAAATATTTTATGGAAACTATTCCTTTTCATAAGTTTAGTACTAACTATGGACTTGAATCTGAAATAGTAACTATATTTGGTGAATCTTTTGCTGCTCATGTTGATCTCCCTAAGGAGAAGTGGTCTAAATATCATCCACCTATTATAGAAAAAATTGAGGAACCCATTATTGTTAAAGATGGAACAACTGTTTACAATGTCGATCCAGTTGTGCCTACTGCTTATACTGAGAAACCTCCTTTTCCCGTTAGGACTAAGGAACATGCTAAAGCTACAACTGTGGTTAATAGAAGTAATATTAGAACACCTAGACCATCTGAACAAATTAACGTTGAACATAATATTGCAATGGTTAAAGGTCTATTGCTTGATGATAGATGGGATGGATCCACCCGCTTGATTCTTATGAATTGATCGGTAGATACTATTGCTAAAGGAAAGTAAAGATAGTGGTTTGTGTTGTAAAAAGCTAGTTCAAGGTTAGGCTCTATCAAACAGAGTCGTCAAGAACGAAAAGCTGAAAGAATGATTTGTCAAACAATGATTACGCACAGAAGTTAGTTAAGTATAGGAAATACTGTCCCTAACAACAAGTATGCAGTTGTCCTCCAACGTAATAATTTTTTATTGTTCCATCCTATTAAAGTATCAATTTTGGATGGTTTATATGTCATTAGATGCAATTATACATCATTTTTGGGACCAACCTATTAACTCAGTGCCCTGTGCCAGTTGCCGTTTTCTGCATGTTTTGGGGTTTTCAGAAAATCAATATCAAACGAAGTCCAAACAAAGAAAAAACTTTGGATTAATTTTTCTAGACCAGAAGAGACCCTAGAAGGTTCGGGAGGAGGCCAGAGGAGCCACGAGGGAGCGATAAGCCCTAGGGCGCACCCCAGGGGGCGCCCCCAGGCTTGTGGGCCCCTGATGGCACGTCAAATCCTAATTCCACCTCTATAAATACCCAAATATTCCCGTGACATCAGAGAGACACCCCAAATACCTTTTCCGCCTTCGCAAGTTCCAGAACATGAGATCCCATCTGGAAGCCTTCTCCGGTACTCTGCCGGAGGGGGATTCGATCGCGAATGGGGCTCTACATCATCCTTGCCGCCCTTCGATGATGCATGAGTAGTTTACCATAGACCTACGGGTCCATAGTTAGTAGCTAGATGGCTTCTTCTCTCTTTTTGATCTTCAACACAATGTTCTCCTCAGTGTTCTTGGAGATCTATTTGATGTAACATCTTTTTGCGGTGTGTTTGTTGGGATCCAATGAATCGTGAGTTTATGATCAGATCTATCCATGAAGATTATTTGAGTTTTCTCTAAACTCTTTTATGCATGATTTTTGTAGCCTCATATTTCTTCTCTGATTTATTGGTTTGGTTTGGCCAACTAGATTGATTTATCTTGCCATGGGAAGAGGTGCTTTGTGATGGGTTCGATCTTGCGATGCTTAATCCCATTGATAGAAAGGGACATGAGACGTATGTATCGTTGCTATTAAGGGTAAAAATATGGGATTTATTCATACATGAGTTTATCTTATCTACATAATGTCATCTTGCTTAAGGCATTACTCCGTTTTTCCATGAACTTAATACACTAGATACATCCTGGATAGTGGTCGATGTGTGGAGTAATTTTAGTAGATGCAGAATTGTTTCGGTCTACTTGTCTCAGACTTGATGCCTATATACATGATCATTTCCTTGGATATCGTCATAATTATTTGCTTTTCTATCAATTGCCCAACAGTAATTTGTCTACCCACCATATGCTATTTTTATGAGAGAAGCCTCTTTGAAAACTATGGCCCCTGGGTCTATCTTTTATCATATATTGAAACCAAAAATACCTTGCTGAAATTTTCTTCTATATATTTTATTTTGTATTTTTGTTCAATCTATCTATAAAAAACTATACCGTTTAATCTTGCTCATAACCATTGAGGGATTGACAACCCCTCTGCGCGTTGGGTTGCAAGTATTTGCCGTTTGAGTGCAGGTGTTGTTTACATAGTGTTGTTTGGTTCTCCTACTGGATTGATAACCTTGGTTTCATAAACGAGGGAAATACTTATCTCTATGGTACTGCATCATCCTCTACTCTTTGAGGAAATCCCAATGCAACTCACAAGTAGCAGGAAGAATTTCTGGAGTCGTTGCCTGGGAGACATCATCAACAACTATCAAGTACCTACGCATAAACTTTCATCTCCTTGCATTTATTATTTGCTATTTGCCTCTCGTTTTCATCCCCCCCACATCTAAAAAGCTTTTACAAAAATACAAAATATTTTCTGTTTGCCTTTTTTCTTTGCTTCTTTGCTTGCTTTTTACCTTGTTTGCGTAGTCACAATGTCTCAAGAAAATACCAAATTGTGTGATTTCTCTAATACTAATAATAACGATTTTATTAGTACTCCGATTGCACCTCCCGTCGCTAGTGCAGAGTCTTATGATATTAATGCCGCTATGTTGAATCTTATTATGAAAGAGCAATTTCCGGTAGTCCGAATGGGGATGTCATGTCCCATCTAAACACTTTCGTAGAATTATGTGATATGCAAAAGAAGAAGGATGTGGGCAATGATATTGTGAAATTAAAATTATTCACGTTCTCTTTGCGGGATCGTGTAAAAAATTGGTTTTCATCTTTGCCATGAAATAGTATTGATTCTTGGTACAAGTGCAAAGATGCTCTTATTACTAAATATTTTCCTCCCGTGGAAATTATTTCCCTTAGAAATCAAATTATGAATCTCGAGTAACTTGAGCATGAACATATTGCACAATCTTGGGAAAGGATGAAACTAATGATAAAGAATTGCCCTACTCATGGTTTAAACCTATGGATGATCATACAAAAATTTTATGCGGGATTGAATTTTGTTTCTAGAAATCTTTTAGATTCCGCTGCAAGTGGTACTTTCATGGAGGTTACATTCGGTGAAGCTACTAAATTGCTTGATAATATTATGGCAAATCATTCACAATGGCGTACTTAAAGAGCTCCTACTAATAAAAAGTGATAAAGTTGATGGCACTTATGAAATTGGTTGCTACTAAAAATTCTCTTATTGATCCCAATGATGTACCTTTGTCCACTTCCATTGAGCAAAATAATGATCATGTAGATGTGAATTTTGTCTCAGAAACTATTTTAATAGTAATGTTATAGAGGTAATTTTGATCATAGGTCGTTTCCTAGAAACTCCTCTAATAATTATGCAATTCCTATAGTAATTCTTATAATTATAATAATAATAACAATAATAATAATAACAATAATAATAATAACAATAATAATAATAATAATAATAGAATGCTCTCTGATCTTGAAAGTAATATTAAAGAATTTATTAATGCTCATAAAGTTTTGAACACTATGATAGAAGAAAAGTTGAGTAAGATTGATGATATGTTTAGGAGCATTGATAGAATTATTTATGATGTGGAGAATCTCAAGACAAAAAAATTCCACCTAAGATTCATATTAATGAATAAATTAAAGCTTTATATGTCTCTATGGATGAATGTAAAGAAAGAACCACTAAGTTGAGGGCTAAGCGAGAATTCTTAGAAAAGCGTTTTCGCCCGGTTTCTTTCGTAGTAATGATGAAGAGGTTAAAATGATTGGTGTCTCCTCTATTGATTCCTTGTTTAGGAATGTTAAACTTGATGATGAGGGGACTGAAGAAGAGTAAACTTTAGTTAGAAGGCGTCTCCATAATTCAAAGGGTGAAATTCTTGATGAAAATTTACTAAAGGTGGGTTTGGAGAGGTAAGAACTTTAACTAGTGATGTGCGCACTCTCTTGGACTACAAAGATTTTAATTATGATAGTTTTCTTTAATTGAGTGCATTTCTTTGTTGCAATCCATGCTAAATTCACCCAATGCCTATGAACAAAATAAAGCTTTTACTAAACATATTGTAGAAGCGATGATGAAAGCTTTAGAAGAAAAGTTAGAATTAGAGATTTCAATTCCTAGAAAATTAGATGATGAATTGGAACCCACCATTAAAGTCAAGATTATAATTATGAATTCAATTCTTTATGTGATTTGGGTGCTAGTGTTTCCACAATTCCAAAATCTCTATGTGATGTGCCAGGTGTTACCAATTTGGATGAATGTTCTTTTAATTTGCACTTGGCGGATTCTACTATTAAAAAGCCCCTGGGTAGATTTAATGATGTTCTTATTCTTGCAAATAGGAATTATGTGCTCGTTGATTTTATTGTACTTGACATTGATTGCAATCCGTCTTGCCCCATCATACTTGGTAGACCGTTTAGACGAAGTATAAGTTTCGTTGTTGACATCAAAGGAATATTAAATTTTAGTTTCCGTTAAACAAGGGTATGGAACACTTCCCTAGAACCATAATCAAGCCACCATATTATTTAATCAGAGGGCCACCAATGGAACTAAAACCAAAGATAACAACACTTGAAACTATGCACTATGCCTAGCTAGGGGCGTAAAACAATAACACTAGTTGGAGGCAACCCAATAGTTGTCTTTTAATTTTTTGTTTTACTTGTTGTTTTTCAATAAATATACAATTGTGCTATTTTTATGATTGTGTTTTAGTGTTTTAACTAGTGTTTGTGCCAAGCAAAGCCTTTGTGATGATTTGGGTGATAGTTTCTTTGCTTATGTGCATTAACAAAAACTTTTGCATCTAGTAGCAGAATTTTTAAAATTTGCTGGAATCTGATAAAATTCTGAATTTTTTACAAACTATTTATATACAAATTTCCCACGTTGTCCTCTTTTCAGAATTTTTGGAGTTATAGAAGTATGGTCAATGTTCAGATTACTACAGAGTATTATGTTTATCACAGATTCTGTTTTCGTTGCATTATGTGCTTATTTTGATAAATCTATGGATTGTATCAGGAGGTATAAGCCATAGTAAAGTTAGAATACAGTAGGTATAATGCAACAGTGAAATGTGAATGGGTTTTCAATAGTACTTAAAGTGGTGATTTGCTTTATTATACTAACGGATCTCACAGAGGTTTTGTTAAATTTTGTGTGATTGAAGTTTTCAAGTTTTGGGTGAGATCATGATGGATGAAGGAATAAGGAGTGGCAAGAGCCTATGCTTGGGGATGCTCGAGGCACCCCAAGCTAAAATTCAAGGACTCCCAAGCAACTAAGCTTGGGGATGCCCCGGAAGGCATACCCTATTTCTTCTAACGACCATTGGTAATTTTATTTGGATCTATATTTCCATTCGTCACATATCATCAGTTTTGCTTGAGCATCTTGTATTATATGAGTCTTTGCTTTGTTTGCTTTTTAGTGTCACAATCATCCTTGCTGAACACACTTGTTTGAGAGAGACACACACATATCATGATTTGCTAGAATACTTTATGTGCTTCACTTAAATCTTTTGAGCTAGGCAGTTGCTCTAGTACTTCGCTTATATCTTTTTAAGCACGGCGGTGGTTATATTTTAAAGAAATAAACTCTCATGCTCCACTTATATTATTCTGAGAGTTGATTTTTTAAGAAATATGCTCTCATGCTTCACTTATATTATTTTGAGAGTTGATTTCTTTAAAAGAAATATGCTCTCATGCTTCACTTATATCTTTTTGAGAGTTGATAAGCGCAATGGTAATTTGCATAAGATATGAATTTGGTCCCAATATAATGAATATCCAAGAGGGATAAATAAAAACTTTAATATATATCATTGGATATGATAAACTTGATTCCTTGCAATAGTTTTGTGATACGAAGGTAGTGGTATGTGAGTCATGTTGGTGATAATTATGCTTTACTAAGAATATTGGTGTTAAGGTTTGTGATTCCCTATGTGTGCACGTAAAGTCAACAGTTATGGAATGAAGTTAAATCCTACTTGTGGTGCATTATTCAGTGTTAATTATGTTCAATGAGTGTTTATATGACCATTTTTGTTTTTTGATTGGTCGCTTCTCAATCTATTTGCATCCAACTCCTAAAACCCAAAGTTATGCCATATGAGTCCACCATACCTACCTATATGCGGTCTTTCCATGTTGTTCCAAGTAAATTTCCATGTGCCAACTCTAATTTTCAAAATGAGTATCCATTTTGTGTGCCCGTACCGCTCATGAAGCAGCAGGGGGTGGCCAATATTTTCCATGCTAGGTATTTTATTCTCACGATGAGTGTTTATTCACTTGTCATTGCACGAGACTGTGGCAGGTAATAGGGATGCCCAGCCCCGAAATGAATTTTTTTTAATATGATGAAAATAAATTCCTTGGAAAGTGTTGGTATGGAAGGCACCCGTGGATACGGCAAGCCATGGATTGTGAATTGTGGAAAGGAAATAAACTTTACTTTCTGTTTGTGAACCACCTATAATTTCTCTAGCATGGAAGATATTGAGAATTCTCGGTCGTTTTTGTTGATAGCAAAAGCATGCCTCTCAAAATAATTTTATCCCCAATTTAAGCTTTGAGCTCTAGCACCTCTGCAAATCTCTGCTTCCCTCTACGAAGGGCCTATCTATTTACTTTTATGCAAATTTTCATTTTAATTTGAGTCTCCATCTTCTCTTATAAAGCACCAACTAGGGAACACTACTGTCATACTTGTGTATTGGACGTAGCTAATATTTGAGTGTGTTTCATGAATGGATCAATGACTAAGCATAATGGATAAGGGATAGCTTTCTTTAGCGTTGATATTCCGAAAGACATGGTTGCTTGTTGATATGCTTGAGTAATAATGTCTTCATGTCAAATTATAGACTATTCCTTTGAATCATTCAAGTCCAAATATCCATGCTACAAAAGAAAAGAATATGTGATGAATGTGATAGGTAGCATTCTACATCAAAAATTATGTTTTATCATTTACCTACTCAAGGACGAGCGGGAATTAAGATTTAGGATGCTTGATATGTCTCCAACGTATCTTAATTTTTGATTGTTCCATGCTATTAAAGTATCAATTTTGGATGTTTTATATGTCATTAGATGCAATTATACATCATTTTTGGGACTAACCTATTACTCAGTGCCCAGTGCTAGTTGTTGTTTTCTGCATATTTTTGGCTTTTTAGGAAATCAATATCGAATGAAGTCCAAAGCAAGGAAAAACTTTGGATTAATTTTTTTGCACCAGAAGAGACCCTAGAAGGTTCGGGAGGGGGCTAGAGGAGCCACGAGGGAGCGACAAGCCCTAGGGGCGAGGCTTGTGGGCCCTTCGTGGCACGTCAAACCTTAATTCCACCTCTATAAACACCCAAATATTCCCCTGACATCAGAGAGAGACCCGAAATACTTTTTCCGCCGCTGCAAGTTCAAGAACCATGAGATCCCATCTCGAGGCCCTCTTCGGTACTCTGCCGGAGGGGGATTCGATCACAGAGGGGGCTCTACAGCATCCTTGACGCCCTCCGATGATGCATGAGTAGTTTACCATAGACCTACGTGTCCATAGTTAGTAGCTATATGGCTTCTTCTCTCTTTTTGATCTTCAATACAATGTTCTCCTCGGTGTTCTTGGAGATGTATTTGATGTAATGACTTTTTGCGGTGTGTTTGTTGTGAACCGATGAATTGTGAGTTTATGATCAGATTTGTTTTCTATGAACTCGTTTATGAATGATTGTTATAGCCTCGTACTTCTCCTCTGATTTATTGGTTTGGTTTGGCCAACTAGATTGATTTATCTTGCCACGGGAAGAGGTGCTTTGTGATGGGTTCGATCTTGCGGTGCTCAATACCAGTGATAGAAAGGGACATGACACGTATGTATTGTTGCTATTAAGGGTAACAAGATGGGATTTCTTCATACATGAGTTTATCCTGTGTACATCATGTCATCTTGCTTAAGGCGTTACTCCGTTTTTTCATGAACTTAATACACTAGATGCATGCTGGATAGCGGTTGATGTGTGGAGTAATATTTGTAGATGGAGAATTGTTTCAGTCTACTTGTCTTGGACATGATGCCTATATACATGATCATTTCCTAGGATTTCATCGTAATTATTTGCTTTTCTATCAATTGCCCAACAGTAATTTGTCTACCCACCGTATGCTATTTTTATGAGAGAAGCTTCTAGTGAAAACTATGGCCCCTGGGTCTATATTTTATCATATATTGAAACCAAAAACACCTTGCTGAAAGTTTATTTTATTTATTTTATATTGTATTTTTGTTCAATCTATCTATCAAAAACTATACCATTTAATCTTGCTCATAACCATTGAGTGATTGATAACCCCTCTACGCGTTGGGTTACAAGTGTTTGTTGTTTGTGTACAGGTGTTGTTTACATAGTGTTGCTTGGTTCTCCTACCGGATTGATAACTTTGGTTTCACAACTTAGGGAAATACTTATCTCTATAGTACTGCATCATCCTCGAGGAAATCCCAGTGCAGCTCACAAGTAGCAGTTGATAATATTGACGAGCGTGTTATTTATTTTTCCGATGATGTTGCTAGAATTGCTAAACCCGTTAGAAACAAACCTGATATGCTAGATAAGAATAAACCCATAGTGGGCATGCCTGTTGTTTGTCTTAAAATTGGAGATCATTGCTATCACGGTTTATGTGACATGGGTGCTAGTGTTAGTGCTATTCCGTTTACATTATATCAAGAAATTATGAATGATATTGCACCTGCTGAGATTGAAGATATTGATGTCACTAATAAGCTAGCAAATAGGGGTACTATTTCACCGCTTGGGATTGTTCGAGATGTTGAAGTCTTGTGTGGTAAGATCAAGTACCCTGCTGATTTCTTAGTACTTGGTTCACAACAGGATTTTTTTGTCCCATTATGTTCGGTAGACCCTTCTTGAATACCGTTAATGTTGAAATTGATTGTGTTAAAGAGAAGGTTAGAGTTAAATTTGGTGATGTATCTCATGAGTTCAATTTCTCTAAGTTTAATAGACAACCTCATGAAAAAGAATGTCAAGTAGGGATGAAATTATTGGTCTTGCTTCTAGTGTTGTTCCCCCTACCGATCCTTTAGAACAATATTTGCTAGATCACGAAAATGATATGCATATGAATGAAAGGAATGAAATAGATGATATATTCTTCAAACAAGAACCTATCCATAAACATAACTTGCTTGTTGAAACTCTTGGGGACCCTCTTCCACCTAAGAGTGATCCCATGTTTGAATTGAAGCAATTACCCGATACATTGATATATGCTTATCTTGATGAAAACAAGATATATCGTGTAATTATTAGTGCTAACCTTTCAGATCATGAAGGAAAGAGATTACTAAATTTTTTGAAGAAGCACCGTGCTACTATTGGGTATACTCTTGATGATCTTAAGGGCATTAGTCCCACTCTATGTCAGCATAAGATTAATATGGAGCCTGATGCTAAGCAAGTTGTTGATCATCACGACGGTTGAATCCTAAGATGAAGGATGTGGTAAGAACTAGAATATTAAAGCTTCTAGAAGCAGGTAGAATTTATCCCATAGCAGATAGTAGATGGGTAAGTCATGTTCATTGTGTCCCTAAGAAAGGAGGCATTACTGTTGTTCCTAATGATAAAAATGAACCTATCCCCCAAAGAATTGTATCTGGTTATAGGATGGTAACTGATTTCAAGAAATTAAATAAAGCTACTAGAAAAGATCATTACCCCTTGCCTATTATTGATCAAATGTTTGAAATATTGTTTAAGCATACACACTTTTGTTTTCCAGATGGTTATTCTGGTTTTCTCAGATACCTGTATCACAAGAAGATCAAGAGAAAACCACTTTTACTTGTCCTTTTGGAACTTATGCTTATAGACGTATGCCTTTCGGTTTATGCAATGCACCTGCTACCTTGCAAAGATGTATGACTACTATATTCTATGAATTTTTGTGAAATGTTGTTGAGGTATTCATGGATGATTTTTCCATTTATGGGACTTCTTTTGATGATTGCTTAAGCAACCTTGATCGAGTTTTACAGAGATGTGAAGAAACTAATCTTGTCTTGAATTGAGAGAAGTGTCACTATATGGTGAATGAGGATATTGTCCTTGGCCATAAAATTTCTGAAAGAGTTACTGAGGTAGATAAAGCTAAGGTTGATACAATTGAGAAAATGCCATGTCCTAAAGATATGAAATGTATAAGAAGTTTTCTTGGTCATGCTGGTTTCTATAGAAGGTTTATTAAAGACTTCTCTAAAATTTCTAGGCCTCTTACTAATCTTTTGCAACAAGATGTTCCATCTGTTTTTGGTGATGATTGTGTAGAAGCCTTTGAAATACTTAAGAAAGCCTTAACCTCTGTGCCTATTGTTCAACCACTTGATTGGAACTTGCCTTTTGAAATTATGTATGATGCTAATGACTATGCTAATGGTGTTGTTCTAGGATGAAGAGTTGATAAGAAATTGAATGTTATCCATTATGCTAGTAAAACTCTAGACAGTGCTCAAAGAAACTATGCTACTGCTGAGAAAGAATTTTTAACAGTTGTGTTTGCATGTGATAAATTCAGATCTTATATTGTTGGTTCTAAAGTAATTGTTCACACCGATCATGCTCCCATTAAATATCTTATGGAAAAGAAAGATGCTAAACCTAGGTTGATTAGGTGGGTCCTTTTGCTATAAGAATTTGATTTGCATATTATTGATAGAAAGGGAGCTGAGAATCCCATACCTGATAATTTGTCTAGAATGGAAAATGTTCTTGATGACCCACTACCTACTGATGATAGTTTTCCTGATGAATAATTAGCCATTGTAAATGCTTCTTGTAATACTCCTTGGTATGCAGACTATGCTAATTACATTGTTGCTAAATATATACCACCTAGTTTAAAATACCAACAAAAGAAAAAGTTCTTATTTGATTTAAGACATTACTTTTGGGATGACCCACATCTATATAAAGAAGGGGCATATGTTGCTATTAGATGTTGTGTACTGATACGTCTCCAACGTATCTATAATTTTTGATTGTTCCATGCTGTTATATTATCATTCTTGGATGTTTTACAATAATTTTATAGCAACTTTATATCATTTTTTGGGACTAACCTATTGACATAGTGCCCAGTGTCAATTGTTGTTTTTGCTCTTTTTTATTTTGTAGAATATCAGTACCAAACAGAGTCCAAACGCATATAAACCTTTTGGAGAATTTTTCTGGACCAGAAGACACCTGTTGGGCCAAAGAAGTACCATACGGGGGCTCCGAGGGGAGCACAATCCACCTGGGCGCTCCTGGGGGCCCAGGCACGCCCTGGTGGGTTGTACCCACCTTGGTCGCCTCCCGCACTGCCTCTTTGCTCTATAAATACCCCGAAAATCCAACAACCCTAGGGGAGTCAACGAAACTCAACTCCAGCCGCCACAAGTTCTAGAAACACCAGATCCAATCTAGACACCATCATGGAGGGGTTCATCATCCTCATTGGTGCCTCTCCGATGATGCGTGAGTAGTTCATTGTAGACCATACGGGTCCGTAGTTAGTAGCTAGATGGCTTCATCTCTCTCTCTCTCTCTCTCTCTCTCTCTCTCTCTCTTTTGATTCTCAATAGAATGGCCTCTTGGAGATCTATTTGATGTAACTCTTTTTGCGGTGTGTTTGTTGGGATTTGATGAACTTTGAGTTTATGATCAAATCTTTTTATCCATGAAAGTTATTTGAGTTTCTTTGATCTCTTATATGCATGATTACTTATAGCCTCGTATTTCTTCTTCAAATCTTTGGTTTAATTAGGCCGACTAGATCGCTTGCCATGTGAAGAGGTGCTTTGTGATGGGTTCGATCATGCGGTGTTCTTTCCCAGTGACAGAAGGGGCAGCAAGACACGTATTGATCTTTGCTATTAAGGATAACAATATGGGGTCTATTCCTACATGAATAGATCTTGTCTACATCATGTCATCATTCTTATTGCATCACTCTGTCTCACCATGAACTTAATACACTAGATGCATGTTGGATAGCGGTCGACGTGTGGAGTAATAGTAGTAGATGCAGGCAGGAGTCGGTCTACTAATCTTGGACGTGATGCATATATAATGATCATTGCCTGGATATAGTCATAATTATTTGAAGTTCTGTCAATTGCCCAACAGTAATTTGTTTACGAACCGTATGCTATTTTCTCGAGAGAAGACACTAGTGAAATCTACGGCCCCCGGGTCTATTTTCTCATCGTATATCTTCAGATCTATATTGCTATTTGCCTTTTTATTTATTTGCATCTTTTATTTTTTGATCTATATTATCAAAAAAACCAAAATACCTCGCTGAATTTTATTTGCCTTTATTTTATTTGCATCTACCAATCTATCACTTTACTAATCTTTTACCCAGAGGGATTGACAACCCCTCTTTGCGTCGGGTTGCAAGTATTTGTTCTTTGTGTGCAGGTACCGTTTACATAGTGTTGCTTGGTTCTCGTACTGGTTCGATAACCTTGGTTTCATAACTAAGGTAAATACCTACCTTCGTTGTACTGCATCATTCCTTACTCCTTGGGGAAAATACTGACACAGATACAATACAAGACAGGATTATCATGTACCTGAGCATGGACATGAACAAATCCTACGGAAGTGTCATTCCGAGGCATATGGAGGACACAATGCTGGAGACAGAATTGCACATAAGGTATTATAGTCTGGTTTTCATTGGCCCACTCTCTTCAAGGATGCACGTAAGTTTGTCCTTTCTTGTGATGAATGTCAAAGAATTGGTAATATTGGTAGATGTTAGGAAATGCCTATGAATTATTCACTTGTTATTGAACCATTCGACGTCTGGGGATTTGATGATAGACCTTTCCTTCCTCTAATGGGTATACACATATTTTAGTTGATGTTGATTACGTTACTAAGTGGGTAGAAGCTATTCCAACTAGTAGTGCTGATCATAACACATCTATTAAAATGCTTAAAGAAGTTATTTTCTCAAGGTTTGGAGTCCCTAGACATTTAATGACTGATGGTGGTTCACATTTTATTCATGGTGCATTCCATAAACTCCTTGCTAAATATGATGTCAACCACAGAATTGCATCACCATATCATCCTCAGTCTAGTGGTCAAGTTGAATTGAGTAATAGAGAAATAAAGTTGATTTTGCAAAAGACCATTAATAGATCTATAAAGAATTGGTCTAAGAAACTTGATGATGCATAGAACTTCTTATAAAATTCCTATGGGTACATGGTCAAAAAAAATTCCTATGGGTATGTCTCCATATAAAATGGTCTATGGACAAGCATGTCATTTACCTCTTGAGTTAGAATATAAAGCTTATTGGGCAATTAAAGAACTTAATTATGACTTCAAACTTGCCGGTGAAAAGAGGTTATTTGATATTAGTTCTCTAGATGAATGGAGGACACAAGCTTATGAAAATGCTAGGTTATTTAAAGAAAAAGTTAAAAGATGGCATGATAAAAGAATTTAAAATGGGAATTCAAGGTAGGCGATCAAGTTTTATTATACAACTCTCATTTAACATTCTTTGCAGGAAAGCTTCTCTCTAAATGGGAAGGACCATATATCATCGAAGAAGTTTATCGCTCTGGAGCTATCAAGATAAACAATGCTGAAGGCACTAGTCCGAGGGTTGTTAATGGGAAAAGAATTAAACACTATATCTCAAGTACACCCATTAATGTTGAAACCAACATTATTCAAACTATGACACCGAAAGAGAACATAGAGGCAACCTTCGGGAACACTCCAGAATCCTGAAAAGGAGTAGGTATGTGGTACGGTAAGCAAACTGACTCCAAAAGTTCTATTAAAATACTTTTTGTTTGTTTCGAAATATTTAAAAATTAGGAAAATAAGAAACAGTATGAAAAGTGCATGAGGGAGTGACAAGTCCAGTGGTGCACCCTACCCCCTGGGCGCGCCTCCCAGGCTTGTGGTGCCCTCGTGGACTTTCCCGACTCCGTTTTTCTTCCATATTGATTGTCCTGCATGAAAAAATTCATTATATACTTCTGATGTTTTGACCATCGTATCGCAAGATTCTTCTCTATTCTTGTTTCGTGTTGTTTTCCTTAGCAGATTTGACAATATGTCGTCCCAAGATTTGAACGAAGAGAGCTATGTTTCCCACTATATTGCAAACCCAAGGATCTATAGAGATGTGGATCCTTATGGTTGGTCCATGGAGGAAGAGCGAGATGTTGATTCGAAGGGAACGGGTGACACGAGTTCAGAAGAAGATGAAGCCCCTCTTCCTCAACCAGGAGATATGCATGTGGAATCCAAGAAGTTGAGCCTCCCAAACACAGTAAATGAATCTAAGTTTCAATTTATCCCATTTTGCCTTCTATAGGAAAACAAAAATGTATTATATGAAAAGGGTATTAGAGCTCGAGCAAGTGGTCAGCAAGCTAAAGGAGGAAGTTTATATTCTCAGACGAAGGATGAAGGACAAGCCTACTTCATCACCACCACCATCACCAAAGAAGGAGACTTGAGTACACGGGTATAGGCACCACCCTTGGATTGTGCCAGGCTTGGGGGAGGTGCCCCCGTATCGTATCACCACCACTTTTATCATCATTATCTATCTTAGTTTGATCCTTAGTTATTTCATGATTTAGAGAAATAAAGTTTTAGTTTGATCTATTTTTGGGTGCTTGTTTAGTGATCTATCTATCTATGTAATCGTGTGCGAGTTATATAATAAAGAGTAGTTTGAGTTTTGCTTTGCTTTCTTGTTTCAATCGTAGCAATGAAAAATAAATAATAGAAGAATGAAAAGATCATATGCTAATCCGAGAGTAATGACTTCACACAGAAGAAGTATAGTTCATAAAATTTGCTAGATGTTGACAAACATAGCATTGGTCATTGGTGCAATCCATGAAAACAGTAATGAAGGAATAGAGGTCTCACATATAAATATACTATCTTGCACATCTTTTATGATTGTGAGCCCCCATCAAATATTCTATATCAATTAGTTGACATTGGACAAGGAAGACAACGTAATAAGAATAGCACCCAAGCACCGGTCCACCCACATATCAAATTATCAAAGTAGCGAACATGAATCAAACAAACATGATGAACGTGACTAGATGAATTCCCATGTGTCCTAAGGAACACATTGCTTGCTATAAAAGAAAGTTTTGGCCCGTCCTTTGCTATAAAAAGGATTGGGCTACCTTGCTGCACCTCTATTACTATTCCCACTTTTCACTTGTTACTAATTATCTTGCTATCAAGATATCTGTTACCGATAATCTCAGTGCTTGCAGAAAATACCTTGTTGAAAACCACTTGTCATTTCCTTCTGCTCCTCGTTGGGTTCGACACTCTTACTTATTGAAAGGACTATGATTGATCCCCTATACTTGTGGGTCATTCGTACATCTCCAACGTATCTATAATTTTATATTGTTCCATGCTGTTATATTATCATTCTTGGATGTTTTGTATTCATTTACTAGCAACTTTATATCATTTTTTGGGACTAACCTATTGACATAGTGCCCAGTGCCAGTTGTTGTTTTTAGCTAGTTTTTTACTTTGCCAAAAATTAATACCAAACGAAGTACAAATGCCATGAAACTTTTTGGAGAATTTTTTCCGTCCAGAAGACACCTAGGAGGCCCAAGAAGTGCACTAGAGGGGCCTTGTAGGGCCCATTAGGCACTAGGGTGCGCCAGGGCCCCCGAGCGCGCCCTGGAAGGTAGTGGGGCCCACAGGCACCCCGTCCACTGACCTCTGCCTCTATAAATACTCTAAAATCCCAAAAACACTAGGGGAGTCAACGAAACACAATTCCAGCCGCCGCATGTTCCAGAACCACGAGATCCAATCTAGAGGCCTTCGTCGACACTCTGCCAGAGGGATCAACAATCACGGTGGGGTTCTTCATCATCACCCTTTCCCCTCCGATGAAGCGTGATTAGTTTACCATAGACCTACGGGTCCGTAGGTAGTAGCTAGATGGCTTGTTCTCTCTTTTTGATCTTCAATACAATGTTCTCCTTGATGTTCTTGGAGATCTATTTGATGTAATGACTTTTTGTGGTTTGTTTGTTGGGATCCGTTGAATTGTGAGTTTATGGTCAGATCTATCCATAAATATTATTCGAGCCTTTGCCGAGCTCTTTTATGCATGATTGTTACGTATTTCTCCTCCGAAACTTTGGTTTGGTTTGGCCAACTAGATGGATTTTTCTTGCAATGGGAAGAGGTGCTTTGTGATGGGTTTGATCTTGTGGTGCTCAATCTCAGTGATAGAAGGACACATGACACACATGTATCGTTGCCATTAAGGATAAAAAGATGGGGTTTATTCCTACATGAATAGATCTTGTCTACATCATGTCATCGTTCTTATTGCATTACTCCAGTTTCCATGAACTTAATACACTAGATGCATGCTGGATAGCGGTTGATGTGTGGAATAATAGTAATAGATGCAGGCAGGAGTCTGTTTACTAATCTTGGATGTGATGCCTATATACATGATCATTGCCTTGGATATCGTCATAATTATTTGCTCTTCTGTCAATTGCCCAACAGTAATTTGCTTACCCACCGTATGCTATTTTCTCGAGAGAAGCCTTTAGTGAAATCTACGGCTCCTAGGACTATTTCCTAGAGTAGACCTGGAGCCATAGTTTTCAGTAGAGGCTTCTCTCTTGAAACATAGCATACGGTGGGTGGACAAATTATTGTTGGGCAATTGATAGAGAAGTGCATAGTTATGACATTATTCATGGCAATGATCATGTATATAGGCATCACATTCAAGACAAGTAGACTGGCTCTTGCCTACATACTACTATTACTCCACCAATCGACCAACTCATGCATGCATCTATGGTATTAAGTTCATGAAAAACAGAGTAACTCTTTAAGCAAGATGACATGATGGAGATAGAATAAACCAAGCAATATGATTAAACCCCATCGTTTTACCCTTAATGGCAACAATACAAATATGTGCCTCGTTACCCCTATTGTCACTGGGTGAGGACACTGCAAGATTGAGCCCATTACAAAGTACATCTCCCACTGAAGATAAATCAATCTAATTGGCCAAACCAAACGGGTAGATCAGAAAGAAATATAAAGCTATAATAATCATGCATAATAAAGTTCAGAAAAGACCCACTTACTTTCTATGAATAATCTGATCATGAACCCACAATTTATTGAATCCCAACTAACACACGATAAAAGAAGATTACATCGGATAGAACTCCATGGAGATCATGGAGAACATTGTACTGAAGATCAAAGAGAGAGAAGAAGCCATCTAGCTACTAGCTACGGACCCATCGGTGTGTGGTGAACTACTCACACATCATCGGAAGGGCAGCAAGGTTGATGTAGAAGCCCTCCATGATCGATTTCCCCTCCGACGGAGTACCAAAAAAGGCCTCCAGATGGGATCATGGAAGAACAGAAGCTTGCGGCAGTGGTAAAATATTGTTTAGGGTCTCTCTCTGGGGGTTTCCCCATATTTGAGAATTTATAGAAGTGGAATTAGGTAGAGCCACGTGGGACCCATAAGGCATCAGGGCGCGCCCTACCCCCTTGGGCACACCCTGTTGCCTTGTTGTCTCCTCGCTTCTTGTCTGATCTCCTCCCCAAGCTTTTAGGGTCTCTTTTTTCCCAGAAAAAATCTTCAAAAAGTTTCATAGTGTTTGGACTCTGTTTGGTACAGATTTCCTGGAAAACCAAAAACAAGCAGAAAACAACAACTCGCACTAGGCACTAGGTTAATAGGTAGTCCCCCAAAATGATATAAAATTGTATAACAAGTATCCAAGACTTATAATATAATAGCATGAAACAATCAAAAATTATAGATAGGTTGGAGACAAGCTATAACACTCATACATAATAAAGTTTAAAAAAGAATCAATTACTTTCAATGAACAATCCAATCATAAACCCACAATTCATCAGATCCCAACAAACACACCGCAAAAGAAGGTTACATTGGATAGAACTCCGAGGAGAACATAGTATTGAATATCAAAGAGAGAGAAGAAGCCATCCAGCTAATCTGTGGTAAACTACTCACACATCATCGGAGGTGCAACAAGGTTGATGTAGGAAGCCTTCCGTGATTGATTTCTCCTCCGGCAGAGTACCGAAAAAGGCCTCCATATGGGATCGCGGAAGAACACAAGCTTACGATGGCGGAATAATTTTTGGGTCTTTCCCTAGTGGTTTGTGATTTATGGGAATTTATAGAAGTGGAATTAGGTCAAACGGAGGTACACGGGGCCCACAACTCAGGTGGCGTGCCCCCACCTGGGGGTGCACCATGTGTGCTTGTGGCTCTCTTGTACATCTTCTGGCCTCCTCTCAAAGCTTCCAGGGTCCCTTCTGGTCAAGAAAAAAATCACCGTAAAGTTTCATCGTGTTTGGACTTCGTTTGGTACTGTTTTTATGCGAAACAATAAAATAGGCAAAACAACAATTGGCACTGGGCACTGAGTTAATAGATTAGTTCCCAAAAATAATATAAAATTGCATATAAAGCATATAGGATTGATAAAATAATAACATGAAATAGTCAAAAATTATAGATACATTGGAGATGTATCAACGGCCTCAACGAGGAGGGGTGGCTACTGTTGCTCCTCCTCCTCCTCATCGAAAATCACCACCTCTTGCTAGATTGTAGCCACACATAGTACCTGCTACAGACTTGCCCATCAGATGAGAGGAGATGAGTGGAGAGGAGAGGTAGAGGCGCGGGAGTGTAGATGCAGACGAGATGGGGTTTGCTCGTGACACCGGCCTGCTGATATAGCCGGTGTAGGTTGAGCGATACTGCTTCAATGCGGGCTCAACGGTCAAAGTAGGCTTCTTGGATGCTGCATTCGCATTGAAATGACATTGGTCAGCCATCCCATCACATTGGTTTGATCATCATGAATTAGGTTGGCGCATTTCGGTAGCACCCGCTTTGAGCCGCACTGATGAGTGGCATGGATGCACGACCTTGGTTCTGAAACGCGCAACAAGGGTTTTAGATGGAACCATTCATACAGACGCATATTTGGTGGACATTCGAGTGTCCGTAAAACTCCTACCGATTCCTTTCGGTTTGCGGGAATTTAGACGTACGAACCGGTCCACGGACGTTTAATTCACGATGTTGAAGAGCAAAAGATGTTCGGGCTGCGCTAGCAAGGGCATCTCCAATGCAGACCTTCAAATAGCCGGCGAACGTCTGGATCGAGCTGCCGTGACACACTTTGCCATCCAACGTAGTACCCCATCTATCCGCGGAGCAGTCCGCACATCCATTTTCCCGTAAACTGGAAGCAAACTAGGGAAACTTTGCGGGCATTCAGACCACCGTCACGTAAACGTTCGACCCCCCGACCCCACCCAAAATCATCTCCCGTGCCTGTGCCCTCTTCCGCGCCAATGCACCTCCACTCTCTGCGCCGCATTCATGCTGACCTAGAGCTTCGCATTCGTGTCGGTCTAGAGCGGACGCGACCGATCACTTGAGCCGGCATTGAAGCGGCGCACCAGTCAAGAGCACCGCCCACACCCGTTTCCTAGTCTCCGTGCATGTTCAATATCGAAGAGACGTGACTGGATGGGACGGGCGGCTATCTACCACATTCATATCGGCTACCTCGTTCGTCCGCCTGTCGGCATTAAGTAGGTGTGGCGGCCGAATAACCAAGTCTGGTGCCCGCATTGACACAACCCACCACGTGTCCTGACTGGTGCTTGATAAACCACAAGTGTAGGGGATAATTGTAGCCTCTTTCAATAAGTAAGGGTGTCGAACCCAACGAGGAGCTAAAGGTAGAACAAATATTCTCTCAAATCCTATCTGCCACTGATACGACTCTACGCATGCTTAGTGTTCGCTTTACCTAGAACAAGTATGAAACTAGAAGTACTTTGTAGGTGTGATAGGATAGGTTTGCAAGATAATAAAGAACACGTAAATATAAACTAGGGGCTGTTTAGATAAATATGCAATAAAGTAAATATAGCGAGTGTGGAAAAGTGGTGGTAGGAGTTGCGAAATTGCCCCTAAGCAATTGACTATGTTACTATATCGGTAATCACTATTGCAATTCTATTTGAGGGAGAGGCATAAGCTAACATACTTTCTCTTCTTGGATCATATGCACTTATGATTGGAACTCTAGCAAGCATCTGCAACTACTTAAGAACATTAAGGTAAAACCCAACCATAACATTAAAGTATCAAGTCCCCTTTATCCCATACGCAAACAACCTACTTACTCGGGTCTGTGCTTCTGTCACTCACGCCACCCACCATAAGCAAATCATGAACATATTGCAAACCCTACAGCGGGAATCCCTCATGCTTACGCGACACAGAGGGCACAATAGGACAGCACCAATAATAAAACATGCAACTCAAACCAATCATAGCAATTCATCAATCACCGGTAGGAAAACGAAAATCTACCCAGACATCATAGCATGGCAACACATCATTGGATAATAATATGAAGCATAAAACACCATGTTCAAGTAGAGGGTACAGCGGGTTGCGGGAGAGTGGACCGCTGAATATAGAAGGGGGAAGGTGATGGAGATGTTGGTGAAGATGACGGCGGTGTTGGTGAGGATCGCGGTAATGATGATGGCCCCCGGCAGCGCTCCGGCGCCACCGGAAGCAAGGGGGAGAGAGGCCCCCTTCTTCTTCTTCTTCCTTGACCTCCTCCCAAGATGGGAGAAGGGTTTCCCCTCTGGTCCTTGGCTCCCATGGCTTGGGAGGGGCGAGAGCCCCTCCAAGATTGGATCTATCTCTCTGTCTCTCTCTGTTTCTGCGTTCTCAGATTCTGCCCTTTCACCTTTTCTTTTATATCTAGAGATCCATAACTCCGATTGGGGTGAATCTTTCGCCCAGATTTTTCACATAAAATTAGCTTTCTTGCGGCAAAAGAAGAGCGTCAATCGCCTTACAGGGTGCCCAGGAGGGTCCAGGGCGCGCCTGCCTCCCTGGGGCGCGCCCCCCTGTCTCGTGGCCCCCTCGGGCACCGTCTTGCGTTGATTTTACTTCCCAAAAATCATAAATATTCCAAAATAATTCTCCGTCCGTTTTTATCCCGTTTGGACTCTGTTTGATATTGGGTTTCTGCGAAACATAAAACATGCAACAAACAGGAACTGGCACTGGGCACTGGATCAATATGTTAGTCCTAAAAATGGTATAAAAAGTTGCCAAAAGTATATGAAAGTTGAATAATATTGGCATGGAACAATCAAAAATTATAGATACGACGGAGACGTATCAGTGCCTGCTATTTATACATGGACACACCCGGCTTGATCCACACCGCACCATATCCAATCCAGTTCCTCCTCCGTGCACCACGTTCGCCATGATCGCGAGCTCTAGAGCGATCTAGGAGAGGCTCTCAATGGAGCATAAACACAAGTTGGCCACCCTTGCAGTCGGTTGGAAGAACCTGTTGGGGAACGTAGCATGCAATTTCAAAAAAATCCTACAATCATGCAAGATCTATCTAGGAGATGCATAGCAACAAGAAGGGGAGAGTGTGTCCACGTCCCCTCATAGAACGAAAGCGGAAGCATTAGTTTAACGCGGTTGATGTAGTCGAATGTCTTCACGATCCAACCGATCAAGTACTAAACGTACGGCACCTCCGTGTTCAGCACACGTTCAGCTCGATGACATCCCTCGAACTCTTGATCTAGGACATCCCTCAAACTCTTGATCCAGCAGAGGGTCGAGGGAGAGTTTCGTCAGCACGACGGTGTGGTGACGGTGATGGAGATGTGATCCGTGCAGGGCTTCGCTTAAGCACTATGACGCTATGACTGGAGGAGTAAACTGTGGAGGGGGGCATCGCACACGGCTAAGAGAACAATTGATATGCTTTGGGGTGCCCCCTGCCCCCGTATATAAAGGAGGGAAGGAGGAAGCCGGCCACCAAGGGGGCGCGCCAAGGGGGGAGGAGTCCTACGGACTCCACTCCTAGTAGGATTCGCCCCCTTTTTTCCTTCTCATGGAGGTGGAAAGAGGGAAGGAAGGGAGAGGGGGAAAGGAAAGGGGGTTCGCTCCCCCTTCCCCTTGTCCAATTCGGAAAGCCCATGGGGGGGCGCCACCCCTTGTGGGCTCCCCTCTCTCTCTCCCCCCTATGGCCCTTGTTGGCCCATGTAACGCCCGGATATTTAGGCTACAGTAAAACTCTTATAATGATGCCATGTCACCAGTGTTACTGTTGCTAACCAAGTGGTAGTTCAAAATCATTGCTAATTCAAAATATGAATTAGTGTTAAACACCCTAAGTTTTCAAAAGTCAAAGCGAAAATGTTCGGGGTTGCCAAATATTGCACTGGTAATTATGGTGAAGCAAACACTATTTTATAAAATGCCTAGATGCCCTAAAACTAAATAAAACAGAAAGGGAAAAAAAAGAAAACCAAAAAAAAGGGGGGGGGAAGCCCCCTGGACCAGCCAGCCCAACCCACCCGCACGGCCACCGCCAATCCCCCTGGCCCGCAGCCAGACTGGCCGGCCCAGCCGGCCCAGCCCCCGCGCCGCGTCCCCTTCCCCTGTTCCCCCGACCCGGGTCGGAACAGGGGCGCGTCCCAACCGAACCCCCCTCGCCGGCGACGAGACGAGGGGATAAGGTCGCCGAC